>NW_004086059.1:0-207743 GCF_000220395.1 Ichthyophthirius multifiliis
ATATATATATATATATTATATATATATATATATATATATATATATATATATATATATATATATATTTATATATATATAGAACTTTATATTAATATAAATAATATAATAACATCATTATTAAAAATAAAAAAATTATTTTGTATTTTTTATAAAATAATTATTTTATTTATATATAAAATAATAAAATTAATATAAATGTAAAACATAAAATTTAATAAAACCTTAACTTTAGAATAAATAGATCGTCCTCGTTTATTATCTTAACAACGATTCACAAATACCGCTTCAACTTCGAAAATCTAATCTTAAAGGCAATCTATTTTTTTTCCTTAAACATATATAACTAGTCCTTTAAATTAAAGAAATTATTTATAACGACTTTCTTCATCAAAATACTCTCTATATAACTCTGTATAATTAAATTAAAAAAAAGTTGAGAAAAAAATACATAGTTTAACTTTAGAATAAATAAAAAACTTATATATAGCAAAATGTAAAGATAATAAAATTCCTTTTTAATAATAATAATATGAGATTTTTTTAAATAGAATTAAAAATGAATGTAGACATAGAAAATTAATTTTAAATGATTAAAATTTCGGGTAAGAGAGTGCTTTTTATTTGACTAAAATTTTTTCCTTTTAAGATTATTTTACTCATTTATTTCTAGGAAAAAATAATTTAGGAGATAAGGGAGTGTAAATTTTATGCAATTTTTTTTAATAATAAAATACTTAAAAAAATTCTATTATTTATTTAGATTTCTCCAATAATAATATAACATGTGAAGGTGTCTAATCTATTAAATAACTTCTTCTAAAAAATCAAAATATCATTTCCATTGATTTATCGTCAAATACAGGTTTTAATAGAAATAAAATCTAAATTAAAGGATGTCTTTATTTATAATAAATACTTGTCTAAAATTAAACTTTATAGTTCTTGAAACTTTCTTATTGTTTTATTGGAATTTAAGGACTTTTGGAATTAAATAAAGGAATAAAAGTAAATCAAAGTTTGGTTTTTTTAGATTTGTCTTATAATAATTTATGTAGTGAATGTGGTCTTTTAATTTCGAGTATATTATTAGATAATTAAAATATAAAAGACTTAGATTTGGAAGGAAATTAATTAGGAGATGAATGTATTATATAGTTTTGTGAAAAAATATAAAATTAAACTAAAAATAATTGCTGTATTTAAAATTTAAATTTAAGTAATAATAAAATTTCCTCTAAAGGAATTGATTTTTTCTTTTAAATTTTCTCAAAAAATACATTTTTATAAAAACTTTGGCTTGACAAAAATATTTTTGATGAAAAAATTTTAAACATTTAAAATTTTCTTATACAAAATGTAAATATTATTTTTTTAAGTTTAAATAATACTCACCTTTCTTTAAATGTAATTAAATAAATTTCTTAAGGGCTTCTTAAAAATGAATCTTTGAAAGTTCTTTCTTTGAAAAATAACTTTTTAAAATTAGAAGGTTTTATTTATATTTTTTTATATTTATTTTTTTAAAGCCGTAGAATTAATATGTAATAGTTTATAAAATAATTATAAAACTAATCTTAAAAAATTAAATTTATAAAAATGTATGATAAATGATAAAGGTGGAGTATTATTAGGTATTATTTATATAAAAATATATTTATATTTATAAAAATAAATATATATAAAAAATTAAATATATATATATTATTTAAATATATATATATATTTATATAAATATCATATATATATTAATTTATATTTTTTTAATATTAATTATATTAATTATATATTTTAATATGAATATATAATACATTTTTTTTAAAAAAAATTCATATATTTATTAATATATATTAATATTGTATTTTTTAAAAAAAATATAAAAAAGCAAAAGCAATATAATATCATCCTACTTTATAACAATTAAATTTAAAGTAAAATTTATTAGGAGATTTATCAGGAGAATCTTTAATTAAAGTATTAAAGTAAAACATGAAAATATAAAAGATTGATTTATAATTGAATTTAATAAGACTAGATTATATAAAAGATATCCGCAATTATTTGAAATAAAATCAAAAACACAATTATGAAAAAATATAGCCTCATTTAAAATAAAAGCTAACTTATATACAATCTTAAGAACTTTTATAGAAAGGTTTATAAACATTTCATGAAGAGTTAAATAATAAAGAATAAGAATAATATTAATAAATATATAAAAATGAATAAGAAGTTTCAAAAAATAAAGAAGAAAGTTAATAAAACATTTAAATCTTATTATAGTAATATGAAGAAATAAAATAATAAGCCTTATAAATTATAAACGAGAATTAATATATAGAATAAAATTTAAACTAAGAGATTTTATAAATTTAAAACAATTCAAATTAAGTTTTTAATGATATTGAATAAATGTAAAAATAAATTTTCGCTTTTAATAAAAAGATTAAGTAAAGTAATAAACTTAAAGAACAGAATTTGCAAAATAACGAAAATTCTTTAAAAATATTAAAAGATTAATTAAATGAAGTTTAAACATAAAATGAAATTATTTAAAAAAAGAATTTCTAACTTTAATTTGATATTAACTAAACAAAATATAGAATTGGTACTATATAATAAAAAATTAACACTATTAATAATTAAAATAAAAGAAAAATTGATTCCGTAAATGATTTAGTTGTTCTTCCTAGAAAAAAAGATTAACCTTCTCCAAATAAGAAAAAAAAATGATTTAATTTTTTTTTGTTTTATTTAAAAAATAAATAAATAATGACTTAAATTTATATTATGTGTATAGTATTATTTATTATATATATTTATTTTTGAAATTCTTTACTAGTTATTATTGTCTTTTTTAATAAATATAAATAAACTAATTTAAAAAAATATTATTTATTTAAATATATGACAAATTTAAAATAACATTAAAATAAAAAAAAAAAATTAATATTTTAATTATGAATTTATAATTAAATATTAATAAATTTTATTATAATTAGTTCTATTTAATTATTTTTTTATTTAATTTTCAAAAAAGCGATATAATCTTATATTTTTTTTTTTTATGGTGAAAATAATTATTTTTTATTTAATGAATAATTTGAAATTTTTTTATTTTTTTTTCAATATAAAAAAATTACCTAATTATTTTTATTCTTTTTAATATTTTTATTATTCCTTTAATATTTTTATTAAATAAAGTTATACGATTAAAATAAATTAAATAAAGTAACAAATAATTTAATTATATTTTTATTTGTTTGTATAAATAATTAAAGTTTATAATAAATTTCGATAAATTACTAATATTTTTAGAATATATTGAACATATAATATAATTAAATTTAAAATTTGTTATAATTATATATATATATAACAACTTATAAATAAGATTAAAAAATAATTACATTTATATATATATATATATATATATATATATATATATATATGGCTAACAACATTATATTAAAATTAACCTCAGAATAGAAAGCTAATAAAATATAATGAATTAAAGTGAAAAAATAAAATAAAAAAAAATTCAATTAATAATTACTTTTAATTAAATTCATAAAAATAAACTGAATAAAAAAAAGGCAAAATCAAAAAACTAAAAAAAAAAAAAAAAAAAAAAAAGAAAAGAAATAAATAAATAAAAAAAATACACATATATAAAATAATAAAAAATGCTCTCAAACATTTAACTCGAAGATTTAAAAATAATTGAACTAATTGGCTAAGGAATAACATCATTAGTATATTTAGTCCAACATAAATACAACAAAAAGCACTACGCGTTAAAACGTCAAAAACCCGAAACAAAATACACATATGATAATGAAATAAAAGTTCTCGAAGACATAGGCAACAATCCCTATATACCAAAATTATATTATTACGATTATTAAAATATAGTAATGGAATATTCTATAAATGGCGAATTATATTATTATATTAGCCAATAGAGTTATTTATTTGATGAAGATTTAGCAAGATTCTACTTTTCCCAAATTTTGAATGTTCTCGAGTTTTTACATTCCAGTGGTTACTGTCATAGAGATATAAAACCCGAGAATATACTTTTGGATGAATTTTTTAATATAAAATTAGTGGATTTTGGGATGTCATGTAATTAGGAAAATTATAACGAAAAAAATCTTAATTATTTTGTAGGAACAAAAAGCTATGCTGCACCTGAAATTATACATAAAATTCCTTATAATGGATTTAAGGTCGATATTTTTGCTTTAGGAGTGATTTTGTTTTGTATGGTGAGCGGATTTCCACCTTATTATTAAAAAGCAGCGATAAATGATCCTTATTATAAGTATTTTGCGGAAAATGAAAAAGATTTATATTGGAATGTTATTTAAGCTAAATTTAATAAGTGTTACTCGATAGAATTTATTTGCTTAATTAATGGAATGCTTGAGTTTAATCCAGATGAAAGATTTTCTTTATAAGATATTTTTAATGATTAATGGCTTTAGAAAGGAAATCTAATTTCGAAAGATGAGGTTATTAGAAGAATGTAAATAATAAAATAAAATATAAATTTTTAAGGCGATTTTTGAGTTTTTTTTCCTCTCTGACTCACTTTTATATATAATATATTAAAACTTTGTTGAAAAATAAAAATTAAAAAAAAAAATTACTAAATAAGTAATTATTATTAATATTAATAAAAATACATATATTTTATTTATATATGTTTATTTTTTTATTTTTAATTTTTAAATTATTTATATTTTTTAATGTAAATTTTATTTTGTTTATTATTTTAAACTAATATTAAACTTAAAATTTTAAATATAATAAAATATAAATAATTTTATTTATAAAAAGAATAATTAAATATAAAAATTAAATTACTTCTACATATATTTTTTTTTAAATAATATAATAAAAAATGAATATAATATTATGTTTATTAAAAAATAAAAAATATTATTTAAGAATTAATATAAAAATATGAAAAGATTTAAATAATTTTATTTAAATTAAAATGATATAAAAATAAGATGGAGAATATATAAAATAAAAAGTGAGATATATAATTAAACAAAAGAATTTTTAAAAGGCATTTATTTCTTATTTATAAAAGATGTTAATATTAAATATTTATATTTTTATTTTTTGATAAATATATATAAAAAAAAAAAAAAAATATATATAAAAAAAATATTATATAATAAAAAAAAAAAAAAAAAAATTTAAATTAATTAAAAACAATTTTTATAATAATATTAAAAAATATAAGTAATTTAAATAAAAAAATTATTTATATTAATAATAAATAATATTAATATATTTATTTTGATAAATATATAATTATATAGATTTTTATATATAAATATATATATATATATATATATATTTATATTTAAATAATATTTTATATATTTATTTTTTTATAATATACATTTATTATATATATTAAATCTATTAAAAATATTTTTATTTTTATCATATTAATTATATTTGCATATATTATAGATATATTATAATTAAATTTTTTATAATTATTTTTTCCATTGTTTATTATATAATTTTTTATTTTTTTTTTGATTTATAATAGATTTATACATATATATAATATAGTATATATTATATATTAATTTTTAATTTTATATTCCTTATTTATTATTTTAATAAAAAAAATTATATATTTTGTTTTTCCTTATAATATATTTTTTTTAATATTATATATTTTAAATTAAAATATTAATATATACATTTCATTATCTTATATATTATTTTTTTTATATTTTTTAATCTTTTACATTATTTTTTTTATATTTTTATTTTCATAAATATTAATATCATTTATTACTTTAATGTTAAACTTAAATAAGTTTTTCATTAAGTGTTTTTTATACTTTAAATAAATTACATTACATATATATATATTTAAAATTAATTTAAAGTATTTTTTTATATAATTTTTTTTTTCTAATTATTTTTATTTGTGTTTGTATTAAAACATGTGAAATATTATATTATTATTATATAAATAATTTTAAAAAATCATTATTTATTTATTTTTTGAAATAAATATTCATTATATCTAAACTTTATTGTTAAATTAAAAATAAACTATACTAAATCTATTACATGATTCCGTATAAAATCTTAAAATATATTAATTTTTTATATTTTTTCACAAAAAATCAATTTATATAAGGTTTATTTTGTATTTATTTTTTATTAAAAATAATATCATAAATAAAAATAATAAAAAGAATCATTTATTCTTTTTTTTTTTAATTTTTTTAAAAATGAGTTTTTTTAAAAAAATTATAAATATACCTTCATTTTATATATAAAATATACATTAATATTTCTTTCTTTTAATTTTAAATAAATTATATAAAATATTGTGATATTCTCCTTTAAAACTAGAAAATAAAAGCCATATATATTTAAATTTATATAAATATTCAAATATAATCTCAAGAATATACGGAAAACTTAAAAATATAAAAAATTATATAAATAAACATAATATATAAAAAAAATACAATATTTATATATATATATATATAAAATAAAATTTATATTCATTATTTTTAAATAGTTTTAATTTTATTTTAATGAAAAATTAAAATTTAAGTATTTAAGATGCACAACTATATATAATTGACAAAATATAATTTTATGAATCTAAATTACTAAAATTAATTGATAAAGATAAACTAAATGATTAAGAAATATAGACTTTACAACAATAACTAATAAACCTCTAAAATGACATTCAAAATTTAAAAGAATAATAAAAAATTCCTGAAAAGTGTAATGGAATTTTAAAAAGTAGTATGCTTTAAAAAAAAGAAAACGAATAAAAATATGATTAATAAACTGTTTCGAAACAAATATAAGGAAAATAAAAAAAATAAGTTTCATGAATTTCGATAATTTAATAAAAGATGAAGAATAAGAAGGAAATAATAATTAAATAAAAAAACGCGTTTAAAATGATATAAATTAAATAATTTAATTCGAAAAAAAAATTGAAAATGAAGTAAATTAAGACTTCAATTTATTAGATGATTAAGAAGAAATAAGCTTTTAAAATTAAAACATTCATAATTTATTAGATTATTAGTAAGAATTAAGTTATTAATAATAATTAGATTATTAAGAACCATTAGAGTATGATGAATAATTTAATTTTTAACAAAAATTAGAATATTAAGAAGGATAAAAAAAGCTTTATTAAAAAATTAATTAAGATTTTTAAAATGATGATAATTTATTAGATAACTTAGATATAAATTGAATTCGTATATTATTTTTGTTTTTTTAATTATTAAAAATTGCATATATTAATTAAATTTATATTTGTATATATATATATATATATTTTTAATTTATTAATTTTTTCAAAAAATAGTTTATGTTTTTTTTTTAAAAAAAATAAAATAAAAAAATATATTTTTTTATTTTATTAATTTTCATAGTTATAAAGATATTTTTATTTCTAAAAAAAAAAATATATTTAAAATTTAAATTAAAAATATTTATAAATTTAATTTAGTCATTTAATTTTTTTATAAAATGAATCATAATTAATACTTTAATTTTTATTTTAAAATAAATATTAATATTAGCAAAAAATATTTATAATTTATCATTTTTATATATAAAAATAAAGATGAAAATAAAATAATCTAAAATTAAAAGGAAAAAATAAATAAAAAATTAAATAAAAAACTGTATTTATAAAGAAAAAATAATAAATAATTAAAAATTAATATTTAATTTATATAAATACAATATATATATATATATATATATACATTTATATATAAAATTATTATATTAAAATCAAAAAAATCAAAAAAAACAAAAAACAAATGGCTGAATAATAAAAACAACCTGAATTCCAATTAGTCAAAAGAGGTATCCTTTAAGGTCACTCCGACTGGGTAACATCCATAGTTTCCGGTTTTTCTTAAAAAGAAAATGAAGACTCCAGTGTATTAATATCCGGATCAAGAGATAAAACTGTAATGATATGGAAATTATTCGAAAATGAATAAGATGGATTATTTGGTGTTCCCCACAAATCCTTAACTGGTCATAACCATTTTGTCAGTGACTTAGCTTTATCTTAAGAAAACTGTTTCGCCTTATCCGCTTCTTGGGACAAGACTTTAAGATTATGGGACTTAAGAACAGGTAAGACCTACAATAGATTCGTCGGACATACATCTGAAGTATTCTCCGTATCCTTTTCTCCTGATAACAGATAAATTTTATCTGCAGGTGCCGACAGAGAAATTAAATTATGGAACATTAGAGCCGAATGTAAATTTACTTCTGATAAAGACAACCACAATGACTGGGTTTCTTGCGTAAGATATTCCCCTATTATCAAATCCACTAACAAAGTCTAAACTTTCGCCCCTTATTTTGCCTCAGTAGGTTGGGATGGTAGACTAAAAATTTGGAACACCAATTTCTAAATCAGATACAGTTTTAAGGCCCACGAATCTAATGTCAACTCTTTAAGTGTTTCCCCTAATGGAAAATATATTGCTACAGGTGGTAAAGATTAAAAAGTATATGTCTGGGACTTATAAAACTTATAATATCCTTCAGTTGAATTTGATGCTGGCGCTAATATTAACTAAATTGCTTTCAATCCTAAATTATATTGGGCTGCTGTTGGTACTAATAAAGGAGTTAATATTTATGATCTTATGAAAAGAAAACTTGTTTATACTATTGAAGCTGAACCTATTGCTAAAGTTGAAGGAAAAAGTAAATAATATAAAAATTATTTTTTATTCATTTTATATAATTTATTTTTAAATTGTAGAAAGCAAAATCCCATCTTGTGTATCTTTGGCTTGGAATGCTTTAGGAAAGACACTTTTTGCTGGTTTTTCAGATGGTGTTATTAGAGTTTTCACTTTTGATTAAATTTCTAATTGAGTTTGGTGTTTTTTGAAGAAAAAAAATTAAGATAAAAGAAAAATTAAAATTATTTTTAAATGTTTTTAAAAGTGTTTGGCTAATGCTTATTTAGTCTATAGTTCGGCGTTAGCGACTGCCCTTTAATTTTTTATTATTATTATAAAGGGAGGAAGGCAACACTCATTTAATTATTATTTTTTCTTTTCTTTTATTTTATATTTATGTTTTTTTTTTTATTATTAAAAAAAAAAAATGTATTTGAAAGCCTTATTTAAACATTTCTAATTATTTATTTTTTTTAAAAAAAATCAAAAAATATATATATTTAGAAAAATTCAAAAAAAATATTTAAAACAAAAAAAATGAATAATATAATTAATATTATATAAGAAGATTATAATTCATATAGTAATAGATATTCATAAAGTTATTTAGCATCATCATAAACGAGATAAAAAAGAACAAGCAGCTTAAATAATACTGGCAGTATATATAATTTATATAAACCTAATTAATATAAATATATATATATATATATATATAAATATTAAAAAAAATATTTAAAAAAAAGAAAGGCTTTAAAAACATTAAATAAAAAAATGGTTTTAAAATATTCAAAAAATCACAAAATAATACATTATAATTTGATGATGTATATGACAGCAAATCAAATTCGGAAACAAATTGTTAATATTATACTGAAAACATAGAAATTAAAAAGTATTTATTTTAGTGAATAAAATAATTTCGCTTTAGATTTAATAAATTTACCTTCTTTTAATAATAATGCTAAGAAAAAATATAAAAGATAGGAATTTAAATAATAGTTTTAATGAGTATTTATATATATATATATATATATATTTACATATATATATTTTTTTTTATTTTTTTTAAGTAGTATTTTATAAACATTTTAAACATACTAAGATTAATAATTTTAAATTAACGAAGAACCTAATTAATATTCTTTATTTATGCCAGAAAAAATTAATTTATAATCAACTATAGACTACAATATAGGATAATCAGCTGAATTTGGAGGAAATTTAATATTAAATTAATTTGATTCAAAATTAAAAAATAGTTTTTAAGGAAAGTTAAAAACTTTTGAAAGTGTATAAATTAGTAATAATGTATTATATATTTTATAAAAAATGGAAGTAAAAATAAATTAGTTTGAAGAAAGAATTATCAATATTGAGAATTTATTAAATGGAAAATTATGTAAAAATAAAAACAAATTTTTCTATGAAGAAAATGAAGATAATCTTTTGAATAATTTATTTATAAAAATATAATATTTGGAAAATGAAATTTCTTAACATGTAAAAAATAGCGAAACTTTATTCGAAAAAAATATATTTTTAGTTCAAAATTATATGAGTGATTTTGTATAAAAATCTGAAATAATTAATAATAAAATTGACTTATTCTAAAAAAATATTGGGGGAAAATAAATTATATAAGAAAATTATGAAAATATTATTAAAAAATTAGAAAAAATTCATTATGAATTCAATGAAAAATTAACATTTTTTAATAATATGTAAAAAAAAGATAGTTTTTTTAAAGAAATAGTAGATATTTAAAATTAATTTGCTTAAAATAAAATATAATTTAAAATAATTTAATAGGAAATTTAAAGCATTAAAAATAGATAACTTTAATTTCTTTAAATAATTTAAAATTTATAATTGATAAATAAGGTTTGATTTTAATAAGACATTTATTTAAATTATAGATTTTATATATATTAGTTAATTAAATTTTTTGGATTTTATTTAATATATAATAATCATTATTTATTAAATTTTAATATAGAATTTTCTAATTTATATTTTTTATTTATAATAATTTATTTAAAAAAGATATTAATATAATTACCTAACTATTTATTTTTTTTAATTTGAAAAAAAAAAAAAAAGATTGATTTTAATATATATGCTTTAAAAGTATAAAATAATATTATTTATTTGTTTAATTTTATAAAATATGTTAAAAATATCTAAAAAAATATATTCAATATAAATATATATTGTGTTTAATTAATTCGACAATAAACATACATAAAATTTTATAAATGAAATATAATAATTTTAAATATATATATAATTTTTTTATTTCATTTTATAAAAAAACATAAAATTTAATTATATATAGTATTATTAATTTTTTTTTTTAAAGAAATATAATATAGAAATTATATCATGAATTATTTGATATATTTTCTAATAAATTTCATCTTTAATAATTAAAAATGGTATTTTTTTTTATTTATTTATTTTTATAAATATATATTACTTAAAAATATAAATTTAATGTAATGTTTTTCGATTTTCAAAATAAATAAACAAATAGACAAAAATTAATTCGAATAGAATATAATTATAATAGGAAATTAATATAATTTAAGTTAGGAGACAAACAACTATAATTCATTTATCATATATTTCTAAATATTATATGACTATTAAATACTTAATAAATCTATCAAAGTATAAAATTAAATATTAAAACATCTATATATTATATTATAATTTTTTTAAATTAATTTTAAATTTGATTTTAAATATTTTTTTTATGAAAATATTATTATAACATTTAATTTTTTTTTTTTTTTTTCTTATTAAGGTAAATTTATTTTAAATATCTTAATAATTAAATTTCTTATATAAATTATTTAAAATAAAATATTCTTTTTTCTAAGATCCCAAGAATATAATTTAAAAAATTTTGAAAATTAATAAAACAAAATTAATATTTAAACCAAAATTATTTATTTATTAAAATACCTAAAAATGAAATTTATTAAACAAATATCACTTTATTAATTAAAAACCTTAAAATATCAAAAAAAAAAAAAAAATACATAAACAACTATCGATACATGTAAATTTAATTTTTTCTATTACAAATATAATATTTTAAGTATGAATTTTTATAGTACAAAAAATAAAATAAAAAAATATAATAAATAATTTATAAAAATAAACAACTAAAAGAAAATTAAAATTATGGAAACTGAAATATAATCAACGTAAATTAAATATTAAGATAAATTAGAAACAATATAAAATTTGAAAAACTCTAACAAGAAGAACGTTGTCAAAAATATAATGAACGCATTTAAAAATTTATAATAGACTCCCAATTAAAAAATACTCCAAAAATAAACCATAAAATAGTTAGCTTATATAATATCAATGAATCTCCTACAAGCACATTGCCTGAAATAATAAAAAAATTCAAACGATATATTAATTCTAAAAAATTCAACCATTACACTTTAAGATTATTAATATTACATGAAAACTATGGCTCTATACTTGAATACTTTTTAAAAGGACCAATTTACAATTGGGCTTAAAATAGTAAAGCTAATGATTTAATAGGACATTTTTCTATGGTGGAATTTATATTACTAAGCTTTAAAGATATTAAGATTATTGATTTTCTGAAAAGAAAGACAGCTAAAAAGTCATATTTTACATGATTATTTTTTTTTTAGAAAAAAAAAAAAATATATTAAAATACATAAAAAAGCGAATTTTAAATAAAATTATATATAAATATAATACTGTTAAATAAATAATTAAATAGATTTTAAACCTATATTACTCAAAAAATTAGACTATATATTTAACTATTATTTTTTAATTTTTTTAAAGATATAAGTACAAAACGTAATTAATTTTTTTATAAAAATAAAAATAATTAATGACGCAAAATCAAAAAATATAGATGTTATATATAAAAAAAATTAAATTATAAAATAATTTTTATTATAATTATATGTATTAAAACAATTTATTTTATTTAACAATTCTATAATATATAAATATTATAAAATTTAATTTTTTTTACATATTTTAATCAAAAAAAAAAAAAAATTTAAAAAAGTAAAATTATTAATTAATTTATTTTAGGTAAATAAAAAAAAAAAATATTATTAAAAATATTTTTGATTTTCATAAAAATATTATTAATTTATTTTATATTTAATATTTTTATTTTTTTAATTAAATATATTTATAAATAGATCTTTTTTTTATTTTAAATAAAATATTTTGTTTATAATTTTTTTTTATATATTAGGTATGATAATATTTTATAAAAAAAATTATGATTATTATTCTTAAAGTAAAATCCTTAATAATAGCATATATAAAGTTTTATTTTTTTTTTTAAATTAAAAATATTTTATATAATATATATAAATAATATAATTTTTTAATAATAAAAAATAACTTTTTAGATATAAAATTTCGATATATCTTTTATTATATAAAAAAATGGAAAAAAATTATTAAATATTTAAAAAAAAAAAAATTAAGCATTTATAAAAATTTAATTAAAAGAATTAGGATTATCAAAATTATTAAATACAATTAAAAATTAAAAAAAATAAAAAAAAAGAATTTTAAAATAAAAATGTGTTTATTAAAATATATTGTAAAAAAAAAAAAAAAAATTAAATATATATAAATTTATATACATTATAAAAATAAATAAAATTATGTTTAAAAAATTAATTAAAATAATATATATATATATATATATATAAATATATATATATTTTTATACATATTTATATATTTATTTTTTTAATTATTTTTATATTCATATTTATATATAATATTTTTAATATTTATAATAAATATCTTTAATTTTTTTATTTTTTTTATTTTTAATAAATATAATATATCTTCATTTAAAATTACAAAATAATTATATATAACCAATAAAATATTTTCTAATTTATAAATTTAAATAATTATTATATTTATATTATATAATTCATCTACTTTTATTATTATTATTTATTTTAGTTTTTTCATAATATTTTTATAGTTTATTCCAATAATTAAACATAATAATTTTCAAATTATTAACATATTTTTTAATTATTATTTATTAACTAACAATCTTTTTAGAACTAGTTAGTAAGATATTTTTTAAATACTATTTACATAATTAAATTTAAATCTTCATTTTAAATATTATAAATAAAAGTTTCATATTATATTTAGTTTTTTAATTATTTTAATATTTAACAGAAATAATTTTTAAATTATTTGCATTTATAAATATTATCGTCAAAATATTTTTTTATATTTTCATAATTATTCTCTTTTATATATTTTAAGATACATTATCCCACATTTTTATGAATTTCATCATCTAAATATGATTAAATATCATCTGAATATTACTATTAGTTAATATTTTATTAAGGTTTTTGAGTAAATATTTATAAAATTTAAGTTTAAGAAATATCGTGTAAAATATTTTAAGTATACGTTTTTTTTCACATTCTAAATCTTTTACTAAATATATTTTGAAATCAATTTAATTATAACTCATTATATTTTCTTTTTTTTAAATAAATAAAAGTTATTTCTTTAAAAAATAATTATAATAATTGTTATTAATTATTTATATTTAAATGAAATTATATATTAATATATTATTATAAATATAATAATTATTTATAATTATTTAAAGTATATATATATTTAGAAATTTATATAATAATATATAATTATTTATATATATATGATTTTTTTCTAATATATTAATTTTTTTAAATATTATCAAAATTTATAATATATTATTTTTTTACTATTATTTTCTTTTTTTTATTTCTATATAAAAATATTAATATAGAAAATATTACAATAGAAATCTATTAGATTAAATATATTTTATTTATAATATTTATTTATTCATATTTTTTTAAAAAAATAGAAAATATTTTATTGGCTAAACATATATTTTATTTTTTTAAAACAATTTTCTTCAATGATTTTTTTTAATTTAGATTAAAAAAAATTAACTTTAAATAATATAATTAATTTCCTGTATTAAAACTTATATCGATTAATTTTTTTTAAAAAAATCTAATTGTAATAAAATTATATAATTTAATATTAAAAGAATGTATTTATTATTATATATTTATTACTTTTTAATATAATTAGAAATTAAAATTTTTAATACTTCTTATAATAAAACTATTAATAAAATAATAGTAATTTTTTTTTGTGATAAAAAATATATAATTATATAGCAATAAATATGAATATTTATATTAAATTAATAAATATATTAAATTTAATTAATATTATTTTTAATTTAATATTTTAATTATATATCAAAAATTATTATTATTAACAATTTTTTTTTTATTTTTATGTTTTTTTTTATAATTATTGTTTACATAAATATACTAATATATTTTTTTTTATGAATGATATTAAATTATAATATTTTAGAAATAAAATTAAAAAATATTTAATATATCTAAAAATAAAAAAAAATATAAAAAATAATAAATAAAATACTTTTATTTTAATATCAACTTTTTATTTTATTAAAAATATATATATTAAATAATAAAAATGAGAGTATAAATAAAATTATAAAGTGTAGGGCCTAAAAATCATCCAAGATGGTATATATTTAGCAATAAAAAATAAAAATCAATAAAAAATAAAAATCAATAATAAATAAATATAATCAATCATGATTAAATATAATAAATACAAATTTTAAATACTCTTTTTAATAAATATTATTTATTTTTAAAAGGAAAATTATTGTAATTCCCGCCATGAAAAACCCTCACGGAAGATATCTTGAACATATTGGTTGGTGGCAACCTCGTCATGGTAAAATTATATAAAGAGAAATTGTTTTAAATAAAGAAAGAGCAAAATATTGGATTGCAGTAAATATAAATAAAAAAAAATAAAAAAAATAAAAATAATTTAAATAAAAATTAATTTATTTATTATAAAAGATGGGAGCTTAATTAACACCTAAAGTCTAAAAATTTTTATCTTATTTTGATTTAGCTGTTCCTCCATTACCAAAATATGGTAAATTAAAAAAAAAAATTTAAATAAATAATTTAATTATATATTAAACTATAAATGTAATAATTTTTTAAATTATAATATATGTGTTTAAGTATATATGTATATATATATATATATATATATATATATATATATATATAAATATATATATTTATATATATTTTAATTAATAAAAATTTTATATAAATTAATTTATATAGGATATAAAACATAATATGAAAAAAAGCCTATATAACCTAGAAATACTATGGGTTTAGAGGTTTATAGACTTAAAGGATTTAACAGAAGTCAAATTTTAGATGTACGAAATATTTTTTTTTTTTTTAAAAAAAAAAAAAAAAAAGTTTATTGATTAAGAAGAAGAAATGAAATTAATGAGACAATTATAAATGCAAAATGAAATAATAAAATAAATTGCAAAACCTGATACTATTTAATCATTATAATCAAAAGAAATAAAAGAAGAATTAAATTAAATGTAAAAAGAATTAGCAAGTTATAATGATTAAATTAACGAAATTAATGCAGGAAGAAGACGTGTTTTGATAGAAAAAATTAATAGATTGTTTACTTAAATGATAAGAGCCGAAAAAAAATAAAATTATGTCTAATAAATTAAAGATGAAAGTTAGATTTATAAAGAAAATGTAGATGAAAAAGTTTAATTAAGAAGAGTTTTGGAAAAAAATAGACTTATGTAAAAGATTTAATAATAAGAGTTATCAGTTGATGAAAAAATTGATTAATTTACACCTATTTCTAGAAATGAATTTAAAGATTTTTTAGTGGATAAAGGTTATTCAGAAGCAAAAGCAGAAAAAGTAAAAAAAAATAAAAAAAAAATAAAAAAAAATAAAAAAAAATAAGGTTTTGAGAGAATTCTATTAAAAAGAAGACTAAGCTTTTAAAATAAATGCTACAGAAGAAGTTAATAAATTTAATGAAATTGCAAATATTGAAAATTTAAATGCTATACATAAATTTAAATATAAAAAAAACTAGTAAAATTTATTTAAATGAAAAAATAAAACTAATAATAAAAAAAAAAAGAAAAATGATATTCCCGCTACCAAATTCAGTAATGCCTAGACCTATATTAGGAACATATGATGGAAAAGACTACTATGATATTCCTTAAATATTCGAACCGACATAATAAGGAAATAAAGGTAAATATAAAAAATTATAAAAATAAAAAATTAAATATTATAAAAAAAAAAAAATATAATAAATAAAATATATTTATATATATATTTAAATTTTTTATATTATATATATATATATATTTATTTATATATTAGTTATTTAATAACCTATATTATATTTATAATAAAGCTTATTCACTACCTGGACTAACTGATAAATATAATCCAAAAAAAAATCTTTAACTTATTGAAAGACCTAAGGCTTAAGGAACAAATAAAAAAAGAAGTAGAATACTTAATTAAAATAAACCAGAAAAATTACGCAAATATTAATATTATTTTTCTACAGTTAGTAAAGGAACATATATTTCATAACTTTAATATATAGAATATTTTAAAGAAAAATAATAATAAGAAAATATATATTGAAAAATATATTTAATTATTAAAATAATAAAATATATTATAAAAAAATAATATTATAAACATAATAAAATAATATTAATAATAATAATAATAATAATAATAATAATAATAAAAATACTAATTTAAAAATAATTAAAATTTTTTATAAAATAAATTAAATAATAATTATTTTTTAAAAAATATATAATAATAATAAATATTATTATTATTATTTTTAAATTTCTATTAATATATATTTTTATTTTTTATTATAATTATAAAAATTATAAAAATATTTAAATGACTAATATTATTTTTACAAACAAAGGAAAAAAGTATTTTTAAATTGTTAATATAATATAAAATAAATAAAATTATAAAAAATTAAAAATTTTAAAATATAATAATTGAATAATGTAAAATAAATATATATAATTTTTATAATTATACATAATTAATAATGAATATATATAAATATAAATATATATATATTTAAAATTTTTTAATAATAATTTATATTAAAAATATTTAATATTAAATACTACATCTCCAAAAGTATAAAAAAATATTAATCATATAAAATTGTTTCTTTCTCTTTTCTATATTAAAAGTGGGCTTTTTCTAACATCTAGTTATCTCTCACTAGTCATATATCCATTAATATACTAAGCAAAAGCTTCTTAATTTTAACTAATTTAAAAATCATGATTTACGTCCTCTTCACATTCTTCCATATAATCATCATCATCATAAACGAATGTTTTAGGTACATTATTAAATTAAACATTAGGCGAACATTCACATTCTTTTAATTATTTAAATATTTCTTCTTAGATTTTATTTAACTCTTCTTTAGAGTTTTTATTTTCAACTTGTAAAATCGGTACATGTAAGCTAGTCTATTTTTCATATAAATGAAAAAAAGGGTCATCTACGGGAATAGGTCCTTCTAATTTTTTATGTACCATTAAACCAGTTTCAAAAGCCCAACAACGGCTAACATTTTATATAGTATAACCTCCACCCCCTAAAACAACCATAGGAACTCCAAATCCCATCATATATTTAAGACATTCCCCGTGTCCAACTATTGAAAGATTAAAATGCCCAATTTTATCATTCGCAAGACTATCAGCTCCAGTCTAAAAAACTATCACATCAGGTCTGTATACTTCCATGACTTTATTCATTATATTTTTAAATAATTAATTATAACTATCATCGTCCATTCCAGGTCTTAAGGGAATGTTAACGGCATAGTTTTTTCCAATACCTTCACCTAAAGAATTCAAGCCGCCAGTTCCTGGGAAAAAATACTTCACCAAATTCATGAAAACTAACTGTCATAACTCTATTTGTGGTAAAAAAAGACCTCTTCAACACCATCTCCATGATGAACATCAATATCTATATAAAGTACCCTTGGAAAAACTTTAAGTAATTCTAAAATACAAATAACAATGTCATTTACATAACAAAATCCATATGCTTCGCATTTCTTAGCATGATGCAATCCTCCTCCCCAATTAATAGCAATATCAGCAGCATTGTTAATAATTAAATGTGCAGCATCTATAGATCCTCCTGAATATAAATAAAAAATAAAAATAAATATATTTAAACATATATAATATATAAAAATATATAAATATATAAATTAATATATATATATTAATTTATATGTACCTGTCGATAATTAACTAAATGTAAATAATCCGTCAAATCCGGGGCAATCAGCTTATACGTCTATACCAAATTAAGTTTTCTTTGTTTAATCGTTTTTTACATTATCATCTATTTTAGGTGTTTCAAAACCTAATTTTCTTAATTATTCAATTCTACTACTGGCTACATAATTTGATAAATATTCGACGTATTCGGGGTCATGGAATTACATTATTTCTTCTTTTGTTGCTTCTCTAGTAGTATATACGTCTAGGTCTTTATATACTCCATAACCAACTATCAAGGAGTGAGCCATTGATATTCTTTTTGGGTTCATTAAATGTAATTTTCCGTAATTGTATCTGCCAATTTCATTATTATAAAAATATGCTACGCGTCTTTATGAATCCATTTTTTTTTTGATTTTTATGTTTTTTTTTTGTTATTTTTTATTTGTATTTAAATTAGTTAATTATTATAATTTAGTATATATATATATATATTAATATTATTATATATATATATATATATATATATATATATATATTATGTTTTTTTATATATATATATATTTTTTATAATATATACATATATTTTCTTTCATTTTTTTAAAATTGTGTTAATAATACATATTTTTTACTTTTGTCTTTTTTTTATATTTTATATTTTTTATTGTTTATCTTAAATATAAATATTTATATATTTTAACAATAACTATTTATTAAAATAGAATATTTTTTAAAAATTTATTATAGTTATTTTATAATATTTATAAATATAATTGTATATTTTTGCTTTTTTATATATATAATTTTTTTATCGTAAAAACATATTATCATTTTATTAACTATTTTATTAATTTTCAAGATAAAAAAATATTTTTTTGTAATAAAAAAAAAAATTAATATTCATAAAATATTTCTTTTTATTATGTAATAACAAACCCGATAATTTTTATCATATTAATGTATAGTATATTTTTCCCTTTTTTCTTTTTTATCTATTTTTTTTATTCATAAAAAAATAATATAGAAAGATAAATCAAAGTCCAATTAATATAAAATTTAATCAAAAAGTTACTTAAAAAATACATTTATACTTATCATTTTAATATTATTATGAATAATTTTTATTAATAATATAAAAAAAGTAGCAAAACGATAATAATAAAAATAATTTAATCAAAAATTATGATAAAACTGTAAAGAAAATCTTATTAAATAGATATAGTATAGTTAAAAATTTATTATTAAAGTTTATTTTTTCTTACTAGATTTAAATATAAATATTAATTAAATGCTAAATTTATATTATTAAAAAAGAAAAAATCCATAAATATATATACATATATTAGCAATCAAAAAATTAATAAATTTTTGAATATTTTATTTGTATAAATTATGCTATTTATTTTTCAAAAATATATTGTAAAAAAAATAGATATTTTTGAATTTGTTAATTTTTATTATCAATGTTTTTTTAGTATATTTATAAATAAAAAATCTTCATCTAAAATTTATTTTAATTTAAACCAAAAACATTTAAAATATTTTTTTTTATTTTTTTAAAAAATATAATAGTTTTAAGTAAAAACAGTATTAATATAATTAGTAGGATTAAATATTTTCGAACTAAAAATTAATTTTATTCAATTATATAGAATAATATTTTTATTGTATTTTAAGTATGCTTTTTATTTTAAATACAGTTTCTTACTTTTAAATCTATTAATTAATTAAATAATTATTTAAAAATAAAAGCATCTATATTAATTCATGTAAAATAAATATTTGTTATATTTATTATATCTTGTACATAACTACTAATTAAAAAATATTCTTTTTAGTTTAAGAAAGTAATATAAATCTCATATTATTAATATATCATTTTATATTCAATACAATTATTATTATTTTAATTTTTATTCTCTTTAATATAATATATATATAAAATATATATATATATATATATATATATATATATATATATATATATATAAATATTATACTAAACATTGTATTATTATTATTTTTATCTTATATTTAAATTATATTATTAAATTATTTATTAAAAATTTAATAATATATATTTTTAACAAAAAAAAAATTAAAATTAATTAGATATTGTTATTAAATACATTAAATTGAAAATATAAACTATAAGTCTTTAATTTTTATTTTTGTTTAAATTATATATTTTATTTATTTAGTAATTATAATATTTTAATATAATATATTAGATAAATAAAAAAGCTTAATTTTTCAAAAAAAAAAATTATTCATTTAAATTAAGAAATTGATATTTCATTAAATTTTGGAAGTTTTTGAAGTTTTTTATTTTTTATATATTATGTAAGATTAATAAATAAATAAATAATCATTTATTTAATTTCATTTATATTTTTTTATAAAAACTATCAATTTTTTTATACATATTATTCTATTAAATTTATTTTGTTTCATAAAAAATAACTTTAATATTATTTTGAGCAAACTATTTTAAATTATTTTTATAAATGGAAAAAATTTTCAAATGTTCTTTAATAATATTTTTTAGTTTTAATTTAATATTTTAATTTTAAGAAACTTTAAGTTAAATTAAATAATAAAATCAAATTAGATTTTTTTATTTTAAGATAAAAATGTTATGTTTATATATAATTTATTTTAAAAATAAAAACCAAAAATATTTTTTATTTTTTTGGATATAAAATAATAACATCTATTCAGTTATTATTATTATGAATATTTATTATTTAAATATACATTATTTAATATTGTATTTATAATAAATTTAATTAAATATTTATTGATTTATTGTTTTTTGATAATAAAATTTATTTTATGTTATTTCAATTTATTTTCTATTTTTTTATTATATCTTTCTTTTCATATATATAATTATTCCAAAGAAATTTATTAATTTAAAAATTATAGATATTATTTATTATATATATATAAATATAATTATAATTATAATTTATTTATATATATTTTTTATAATTTTATAAATTATAATTATAATTTTTGATTTATAAATAGAAAAAATTTAATATTTTTATAAATTAATTTTAAATTATATTATAATAAAACAAAATTTATATATATGTTGTATATTTTTATAATTTAATTTTTTAGGTTAATTTTAATAAATATCAAATTTTTTAATTATATATATTTTTTTTTTTATAAAATAATATAATTTTGAAAATTCAATTGAAAAAAATATTTTTGATTATTATACAATATTATAAAATAAAATACAAAGGTAAAATACAATTTTGTTTTCAAATCTGAAAATAGAAAATCATGTATATTATAAATAATTATAAAATAATCTCTTAGAATTCTTTTAGATGAGTTTTATATTCTTTTTTAAAAAGTTCTTTACTCTTTTATATCAATTTATTATTATTTAAAATATCTATCAAAAAATTTACTATAAACTCTCTTTTATTTTAAAATTAATATATTAACATTATTTTTATTTTAATTATAAATTTTTACTTTATTATAGTTAATATTATTAGTTGATTTATAGTATTTTCTTTTATAGCATTTTCAAATAAAATATTTATTTATTATTAGTTTTGTAATAATTATTATTATTCTTTTTATTAGTTTTCAATATTTATTTAATTTTTCAACTAATAAATATTCATTTGATCTTAGCTATTATCGACAAACTCAGCTAACTTTTTTTAAAAATTAAAAATAATTAATAAAAGAAAATATATTTTTATAATATTTACTTATATAAATTCTTCCAAAGAATCACTATGTAAGGCTCCTCTTCTTTTTCTCATTTATTTTAGTAGTTTTTAATATTATTATTAGTTTTTTTTAGTTATTATTATTTTTTTTTATTTTATTTTTTTTAATTTATTTATTATTTTGAAAATAATTTTTTTGAGATTTATTATATATAATATATAGATAAGATTAAATTATATTAATATATATAGATATTTAATTATTTTGATATTATATATTTCTTTATTCTAATGATATTTAAATTGATGTATGATTTATATAATTAATTATTAAATTAATCTTTAACAATTATATGACGGATTATTAATTTATATATGTTATATATTTATAGATTAAATATCTTTTTTCTATTTTTCTGTTTTTTGGTTTTTCGTTTAAAATAGTTATAATAAATTTATTTTTTATTCGGGATAAATCTAATTTTACAATATTATTTATTTTTTTATTATAATAAATAAAAAAAAAATTATTAAAATAAAAAAAATACACATATTATTATAATTTATTATATGGGAAATGTATTATCATAATTATATTTTTAAATTATTATTATGAATCTTCTAAATTATTTTTATAGTTTATAAAAATAGCATAACACAATATTTTTAGCACATTGAAAATAAAATAAGGAAGAAAAGAATTTTTATCATATAAAGTAAAAAAAATATTAAATGTTTTTTTGTTAACTCTTAATAAAATAAAAAAATTAATATTAATAAATAGCATTATTAAAGTAATAAATTAATTATTGCCTACTTTTATTCCAGTTTGTGTGTATTTTTATTAGTAAATATTATAAAAATATTTTTATTTAAATAGTTTTTAATTAAAAAAATTAATAAATATAGCAATATTATTACACTTCTGAGTAAAATAATATATATAGTATGTTTAGTTAATATTAAGATATGATAGAGAAAGATAAACTTTCTTTAACATCAAATATGACTATTGAATAGTTAAAAGAATTAAATTATTGATAAAATTAAATATTAAATTAATTTAAGGTTTGAAAATAAAATTATGTGTTTAAAAATTATATTTTAGAAAAAAAAAATATATATTTTTAATATTTTTTTTTTTTTATACAAAAAAATATATATAAACAAAAACTTTTATTTTATATTATATTGACTACCTTTATTTATTTTATTTTCAATATATATAAATAAAAATATTATCCATAATCTATTAATTTTTTTAAAAATCAAATCTAATATATGATTTAACTATATTGATAAAAAAATAAATAAAAAAATTAATAAAACTTAAAATTAATTCAAAATTTAATATAAATAATTTAATAAAATGAATATTAGTTTTTTCTCTAAAGGCAATCAATAAATATTACAAAATTTAATGAATACTATATAAAGTATTATTAATATCATCAAAGAAAACCAATAAAAACTCCAAATAAAGAAATACTATATGGAAGTAATTAGATGGACAATAGAAAATTGGTTTGAAATAATTTTTCTTTAAAACTTTACTCATATAGAATAAAATGAGGAATAATAAATAAGCAATAAATTATAGTAACTAACTCAAGATTTAATAGCAATTGAGAAAATAATATAAGAAATGTAACAAGTAATGAAAAAAATATATACATATATAAAATTATTTATTTATATTAAAAATAAAAAAGTAAGATTATTTTTCAAATTAAAGCTAATTTCAAAACTAAAAATATTATCAATATTTTAATAATATAAGTGTATTATTTGATGAAATGATATAAATATTTTCAATATTATCAAATAGATCAGTAATAAATTTATAATAAAACTATCTTTTTTAACTAACACAAGGCGAAATAATAAACTTCGATTATAAATTGAAGGAATCTTATACTTAATATTAAAAATTAAAACTAGAAAAACAATTTAATTTAGATATTTGTTTTGTGGCTATTAATGCAGAATTATTAAAAGATTTATAATCTGAATTAACTCTAGACGATTTTTTTTCTTGTCTTAAATAATTATTATAAAATAACTAAGGTTTTTATTAAATATATATAAATATAATGTTTATATATATAAATTTTATAGATTTTATTGATACATTACATAAAGAAAAATTAAAATTTTATATTGATATTTATAATGAAAATAAACTTAAACCTCGTTAAATCGAATAATTTTTTTAAGTTATATGGTCCAATTTAATTGAAAGAAACAAATTTTTAGATAATAAAAAATTTGATAATTATTTAGAATAATAAAAAATTGAAGAAAATAAAATACTATAGTTAACTCTTATAAAATAATCATAAGATCTCCCACCTGAATTTCCACGTGTAATCCGCATTAATAAACGAGGATTAATGGATGATCAAAACGAATCAAAAGCAATAGGCTCAACTGTCCGATTTGGACGATAAACATCAAGAAATACTGTCCCTTGTGATTTAAAATTTGGAAAAAAATAAACTTTGATAAGCAAAAGATAATTCGTTATTAAATATAATTACTCGAAAGGGTATTAAATTTGTTGCGTTTCTACAACTAATCCTACAGAGTTTTTAGTTTAAGAACAGGGAGCTTTAATAAGTGCTTAATCGGCATTTACACTAAATAATAAAGTATGCTTTTCGGTAAAAAAATGCACTGTATTATAAAATAAATCAAATTAAATATAATAAATATAAGAACAAAAAAATAATATAGATGAAGAAGAAATAACATTAGATAAAAAAGCTTATATGAACATAAATTATATGAATTAAAGAGAAAATCAATCAAAAAAACTTTTATAAAACAATTCTAATAGTAATGTAATAAACTTAATATAGGATATGTAAAATGCACTAGAGTAAACTTTCTAAAGACAAAAAGGAATACTAAATTAAATAGTTTAAGAAAATTAAGAAAATAATGGTAATAGTAGTGAAGATGAAGAGGATGGAAATTATGCTAAAGGATAATAAACAGTATAATATAAATAAAGAAAATAACAATTAAAATACTTAATAATAACAATAATAATAATAATAATAATAATAATAATAATAATAATAATAATAATAATAATAATTTGATGACTAATAAGAAAATCTAAATAAAATATTCCCTAATAGTAATATCTAATTTGATTGCTAAAAATATGGAAATATTTTAGAATTAGAATTTGACGTTTATTGGGGATTAGAAACTCTTACGAATAGTAATTAATGTTTGTAGTTTAAAAATAAAAATGTTATAAAATTTGGTACGTCCTCTGAGTGTGATATAATTTTTTAATGTGGTTTGGGAATTTTACCTGTTCATTGTATTTTTATATATAATTTTGATATAAATAAATGGATTATATAAGATCCTAATTATTAAGGAAATATCGAAACATCAGGCATTGTTACTTCCACTTTTAAACCATTGGAATATAAATAAAGTTCAAATTATTTTAATTTACATTAAGGAATGATTATTATTGCTTGTGATAACTTTTTTTAAATTAGTTATAAAAATAATTAATGAAATTTAATTTTTAAAAATAATAAATAAATATATTTAACGATTATTTATATATTAATTTTTGTATTTTAAATATTTTGCATATTTTTTTATTTATATATATTTTTATTATTTATTAATTATATTTTTTATATAAAAATGATAATTAAATGTAAAATTAAATAAAAAAACTTTTTAAAAATAAATTTTTTTATATGAATATATTAGTTAATTGCTTATTTTTCTATTAATTATATATTAAAAATAATATATTTTTAATAAATATAAAATTAATATATTAATAATAATTAATATATTTATTTTATATATTTTTATTATTTATTGAGTTTTTTTTATTTGATTATAAATAAAAGTATTTAACTTTTTAATAAAATTTTCTTTAATATTATTTTTTATATTTAAATGTGTTTTATATAAAATATATTTTTATAATTATTAAAAAAATTAGAATTTTAAAAATTAGTTAATTTTTAAATTAAATCTAAATATTTAATATATTTTTAAATATTATTTATTATTTTTAAAATAAAATTTATATTAACTTTTTTTATATATTATTTAAAAAAAAGAAATTTAAATTTTAATAAAATAAATAATAAGAATATAAAATAAAATTATAATATTAATTTTATTTTAGTATTTTATTATACTTTTTTATATTTATTTACCATTATTTTATTTTCAATTTTTATTTAATTTATCTAAATTTTTAATTTAATTAAAAAAATTAATATATTTTTTATATTTTTATTTACTACATTTTTAATATTTTTATTTTTTTAAAGAATATAGCCTTAATAATATTTTTTTTTATTTGTTAATATATTATATATTTAATTAGTTATTTACTATAATTTAAATCTACGCGGATTTAATAATTTAAATTTTTTATTTTATTTTTTAAAAAAAAACTTAATATATAGAACCTAAATTAAAAAATATTTATATATAAAAACTGGTTTTTACTTAGAAAGTAAAATAAAAAAATAAACAAATAAATATATAAAACATGTCTTAATAAGAAAACAGTTAAAGCATACTATCCAGCAGGCATTAAAAAATAATTTAATCTCCATTATTTAGGGATAATAATAAATAACAAAGCAATAACATATAAGGAGTTTTATCATTATTTAAAAAGCCAAAGGAAGTATAAAACAGTGAACAAAAAAACACTGTAAAACCGTAACAAACTTAGAAAAATTTACAAATAGTAAAAACATCCGAATTAAAAAATTATCCGACAAAAAAAAACTGTGATAGTATAAAAAATATCTTTGTAAATTTAAACACAAAAGATTTAGAGCAAAATGCTGATTTCAAATTTCCTTTCAAAAGAATGAAAAGTTAAATTTTAAGTACTTAAACTAAAAAGCATTAAAAATTAAGATATGAATAAAATAAAAACAATAGAACTAAATTTTATGAATTTAATTGCTTTGACGATAAAGACCTTAACGTCCCAGTTTTTTTCTAATAAAAAGTGCAGTAAATTAGTGTTGATGATGATTGTGAAACCGATGATGAAACAAGGGACCATTATGTAAAAATGTGCTTTATTGACCTTGTTTTAGGAATCTAAGAATAATATGAAGAAGATAAATAAAAAGATGTTGAAGAATATTTAAAATATTTTCCAGAGGCTAGGGATGTTTGTGAATTTTGATTTTTTTTTTTTTTTTTTTAGTTGTTATATATATATATATATATATATAGTTAATTTTTAAGCAAAATTTTAATATTTTTGCTGCTTTTATATGTATATTTTGTATATCAAGTTTTTATAAAGGAATTTTTTTTAATTGTTTAAATTATTAATATGCATATTTTTTTTTTTTGTATATATATATATATATATGTTTTAAGCAAATTTTTGTATTTTAAACAATTATTAATTATTTAGTTATTAAAAATTATATTTTTGATATAATAAATATAAAAGATATTATAATAATATATTTTTTTCTTTTTTTTTCTAGTTTATTATCTATGATTTTTAAATTATAAATCTTATATTCATAAATACATTTTCTTTATTGTTTTAATAATAAAAAAAAATATTATATTAATGATGATTATAAATTTATTACTTAAATATATTTTAATTTAATAAAAACTCAAAAATATTATTATTTTATTTTTTTATTATTTTAATAAACATTAGACTTTATAAATTAAAAATAATATCTTTTTAATTTTTTACATATCTAAGATTTGATTGGTTTTCTGAAAATTATTATTATTATAAAGTTTATAAATAAATTTATTTTTCTTATGAAATCTATTAAATTTAATCTAATGAATTTATAAGTTCATTTTTTTATTTTAAATAAAAATTTAATTTTTCTTTATTTTTATTTAAAATTTCTATTTTTTAATTTTAATAATTTGATATCTCATTTTCTAATTATATAATTTTTTTCTTTTATTTTATTGTAATTAAAATATATAAAAAAAATATTTTAAAAAAAACTTCTTCATCTTCTTATTATTTTGGAAATTTTTTATTTTTATTAATAATTTAATTTAACTCTTTTATTTTTTACTCTGATTAAATAATTTATTCATGATAAATCATTATTTCTTTTTCTTTTTCCTAAATTTAAGAAAGTAATTTTCTTTATTCTTCCTTTTCAATCACGATATTATTTCTTATTTTATTATTCTTATACAAAAAAATAAATAATAAATATATTATAATATTAAATAAATATATATATATATTTAATATTTATATTATATAAATATTATAATTATATTTGTATTTATTTATATATTAATTATAATAAATATTTATATATAATTTTAAAAAACACATCATATTAAGTTTTTTTAATTGCATTATTAGAAGTTAGTTATGATTCTTAAATATAGTTAACAGTTTAAAAATCCTTTTTTATTCAATTAAACATTATATTTATCTTTTTATATTTATTAGTTCATTTTATTTATCAATTATACTATTTAATTATAATATTTTTTAAATTTATTTAAATAATTATTTTTCTTTATTTTAAATAAAATATACACATAATTAATATAAGTATCATCTAATAATTATTATTATTAATTAATATTATATTTATATTATTATATTTTTTATTCTTGTTAGATTAATGTAAGTTTCTCTTATTTTATTGTATAGATTGTTTTTTTATTGAAAATTTAAAAATATTCCTATTTTAAATCATCTAATTCTTTTTTTAATTATATGTTTTTATCTAATAAATTATTTAGAAGTAAACTTTTACTTTAAAAGGTTTAAAAAATAAATTACGAAAAATTACTTTTTTATTGATTATCTTTTATATTAATTTATCATTTTATAACCATAAAAATTATTTATAATAATATAAATAAATATAAATAATAAAAATAAAAATAAAAAAAATAATTAAATTTATTATAAATAAATTTAAAAACATAATAAAAAATTAAATAAAAATAAATAAATAAAAATATAAAATAAAAAAAAAAAAATTATAAAAAATAATAATATTAAAATATATATATATATATATATATATATATATATAAATATATATATTTATATATATTACTAAATAAATATTTATTATTAAATTATAATGTTATATGTTTTATTATTTAATAATTATATATATTTTTTTAAATATAAATAATATATCATCTTTCAAAATTAAAAAGTTTACTTATTTATTATAAAATTTATGTTTATTATTATCCTATTTAACTAACAGACTTTATAAAAATAAAATTAAAAAATATAAAATAAAAATTTAAAAAGAAAATATATTGTGTACTTTTAATACATATTCAAATTAAATATATTATAAATTAATAACTTTTTAATCTATTTACCAACAATTAGAATTTATAACTGCATTTTTAGCATATTAAATAATTTTTTATGTTATTAACTTTTTTTAAAATAAATAAATAAATATAAATATATAAATTACTTCTTTCTCGTTTTATCTATCAAGAATTTCAAATACACAATTATCTATAGCATAAAATCTATTGAAATTATTTGCAAATTTTATAATTTTTAATGCTTTATTTTATTAATTCTATACTTCAAAAGAATATTATTCTATTATTAAATATAGATATTTTAAATAATTTTATCCTTCGTTTATTACTAAAAGATATTAAAATAATTGGTTGTATTTTTCTATTTAAATAATTTCATTATTTTATTCTTTTTCTATGTATTTCTAAATAAAAAATACTATATAAGGAGTTAAATCTTACTCTTAAATAGTCAAATAATTTATAAGCATTTTATATTATTCATATTCAATTAAATATTGTATAATTTATTCATTTTATAATAATAAAGGTATATCACCAGTTTCATTTTCAATAAAAAGAATTACTTCAAAAGTTATTATTTTTTTGTTTATATTAATAGGATATATTTATTCAAAATTCTTATCAGATTTATATATTAAAGTATCATTTTAATTAATTTTAAGTATTTAAAATAAAGATTAAATACATGATAGTGTATGAAGTTATGTTTCTATAAATTTTATATAAACTTTTTTAGGAAGGTTTTTATTTATTTTCTCATATATTTTATTCATTTGTAAATATTTTTTCCATAATGAAATTGAAGCCTAAATAATTTATGAAAATGTATATATATATATATATATATATATATATATATATATAAAATGTAATTATATATATATGTTTACTTATTTATAATCTTTTAAAGAAATATAAAAATCGCGAGAATAATTTAACTTTTCTAAATTTTAAAGCAGTTAAATTAATACTTCTTATGTAGTGAAATTAGAATCTTATATTTGATCTAAAAATTTTAATGTATCATTTGTTGTTTTTTCATTTATTTTTTATTCTATCTAATATTAAAATATAAAAAATATATATTTTATTTTTATAAATAATAATATTATACTTATTCAAATAAATCATTGTCATATACAAATAAATGTATTTTATTCAAAAAATAATTCTTACATAAAAAAGATACAAATTTATATAAACAATCATCAAAAATGTATTAAAATAAAGGCATTTATATCTATAAAAAATAATAAAAAAAAATATGTATATAAAATATAAAATATAAACACATATATATATATATATATATTTTTATATATTTATATATATTTATTATATTATAAATTTTATATTCACTTTTTTATTTATAATTATATAAAATTTTTATTTTACATGTAAATCGTAAATATTTTTCACATAATTAAAAGCTTGATAAACATCTTTAATATAAATTGTAAAATTAAAAGATTAAATATAAAAATCTAAAACACATTTAAATTTAAATTCATTTTCTAAAAATTAATTTTCATTATTTTCAAACATTTTTAAACTTATTTAACTTAAATCATGTTTTATTCTTAAATTTAACTCGTTTTCTTACTCAAAATGCCTCATTATGCATAAATGAAGAAATTTAATAGATTCAGGAACACCCTCTTATTAATATATATTAAATTTATTTTCCTAAATTATTTATTCATCATTTAATTCGTCTATCCAAGGTCCATAATAAAATAAATTTGGTTTATAATATAACTAATCAGCTATAAACGAGAAAGATTCAACAATAAATTCTTTTGGATTATCAAAATATAAAAAGGAGTAAACAAAAGAAGCTAAAGGAGTTTAATTTTAAGATAAATAATGTATACTTAATGCCAAGAAATACTATATGAAAATATTTTTTTTGGTATAAAATTTTGAAAATAAGCAAATAGCTTAAAACTATTTTTAAGAAATCATATATTTTCCAAAAAAATTTTCTTAAAAAATTAAATTTTCTATTTTCTCTGTTTATTTTTGTACAATAATTGGAAATTTTTCCAAAGTTTTTTTTTCATTTAAAAAAAAAATATTTTTAAAATTTTTGTTTTCCTAAATAAAAAATTCAAATATATTTTCGCAGTATACCTTTTCCTAATTTATTCCGCATTTTTTCTTTAAACCCAAAAAATGAATTTCATCGAAATAAAACAAGGGAAATTCAAAAAAATTACATAAACCCTTCTAAATAGATACTTTTTCCTTCCAAATATATAAATTTTCAATCTCTTAATTTAATTTATTTTATTAAAAATAATCCAAAACTCCCAATATAGATATTTATAAATTAACTAAATTTCTCAATTTAGTCCTTATATTACCGCAAATTACATATTTAGACCAAGAAGATAAATTTTAGCTGTATTTTAAGTAGTTTTAATCGTTTTCGAGTAATTAAACGTCCTAAAAAGTAGATTTTAAAATGTTAAAAAGGTCACTGATTATTGTTTGGTTGTTTTTAGTAAATTAAAGTAGCTTTTCATTTATTTTTTACGAAAAAAGGTTTTTCGAGTTTTAGGAAAATGCTAAAATTAAATTAGGAAAATTCTAAAAAATAAGATTTTTTAATGATGGTAGTAAATTTTTTTAGGAAAATTAAAGAATTTCTATTAATGAGTTGTTTTGGCAAAATAAAGATGATTTTTACTAATATTATTATATGTTCCATTAAAGAAATTCAGGAAACGTATTAAACGGTAAAAGAAAAGAAAAAGAGTTTTTACGAATAATAATAGGAAATTAAGATAATTTCTATTTATATTCAAATACATTATTGTAATTATTATTATTATTATTATTATTATTATTATTATTATTATTATTATTATTATTATTATTATTATTATATTATTATTATTTAATTATAAATCTAATAACTTTATGTTAAGTTTTTAAACATATTTTTCAGGTTTTTTTTTTCGAAGAAATATTTTCTTTAATCTTCTAAAACTTCCTCTTTCCATTTTTTTATTTCTTAAATATTTTAAAAATCTCTATTTTCTAAAAAAAAACTGCTTAAAAAATTTAACTAAAACCTATCATTCATAAAAATTCTATTTAAAAAAAAATTTTCTTAAAACTTTTCTTTTTAAAAATTTTCTTAATTTTTTTCCTAAAAATTTTCCTTTAAAAAAAATTAATAATTTTCATTTTAAATAATATCTAAATCTTCCTTTTGAAATTCCAAAATATTTTCCTCTAGACTCTAAATTTTTTTACTTTCAAAAAAACTCTGTGGATTTTCAAAAAAATCCTCAAAACTACAAAAATAAACTTTATTTTATATTCCCAAAAGCTCCTTTAGAATTAAAAAAAAGCCAGAATTTTAAAATACTTGAAAATCTAAAACCACTTAAGGGCAATTTAAGCTAAAAAAATGTTAAATTTAAAATGTATAAATAGAAAAAAAATTCATTTAATAAATTATAATTTGCCTTTATATTTCAGAATTTTTTAATATTAAAAAAATTAAAATTTCTTATTCGAAATTTCTTTAAAGTTCTTTTTTTAAAAAAACCTCCATTTTTATATTTTCCAAAACGAAATTTTTTCTCGTATTATTATTTTCGGGATCAAAAGGTATTTTTATTAAACTTTTTATACTATTTTCTGATAAGTTTATTAATTTAATGCAAAAATCTTCACCTAAACATAAAATAAAATGCGGGCTTAAATATATAAAATCCGATAAAAGGTATTATTAGGAATTCTATAGACTTATTTTAGAAGAAATCTACTATATTAGATTATCGAAAACCTTTATTTCTTAAATTTTCACTATTATATTTTCCTATACGAGATCTTTAGCTTATAAATTATATATATATACCCTCATACTATATGTACATGTAGCAATTTTTAATATTTAAGGTTATTCTTTTTTGATTAATGAATAAATTGTATGTATTTTTTCATTCTAACAATTTTATAAAAATATAAATTTAGGTAAATCTTATTTATCTTCATCATAATTAAGAGAAAGAAAATAAACTTTGGCGTTTTTTAAAGGGACAAGTAAATATAGAGTATTTTCAGGAGAATTTTTATTTAAAAAAAATACTTAATTGCATATATTTTCTTCATAATAATTTCTTATTTCTTATTTTTTATTTTCTTCTTCTTTTTAAAAAAAACTCTTTTAAAAAATTACTATATTTAAACCATTTATGTATCTTTTTATAATTTTTTTATGTCGAATTAAAAATAAGATATGTATATATGTTTATATTTTTACATTAAATATAATTAATCTTCATATTAATATGCTTATGTATATTCGTGTTTTTCTATTTCTTTTTATTCTTTTTCTTACTAAGAACAATATATATATTATAATTCAGAATCTGTTATTTTTTAAAAATTTTTTAGATTTCCAGCAATTATTTCTTTATATCCATAGAAAGATTTTTCTAATTTTTTATTGAAATCATGTAGAGAATTTTCTGGTTTTGGAAGTGAAATTTCTTCTTGTAAAGAAAATGAGTTTGATATTATGCTTTACATGTTTATTATATTAAAATAATAAAAAATTAAGTATATAATATAAATATATAAATATATAAATATATAAATATATAAATATATAAATATATATATAAATTGCGGCTAATTATAATATTTAAAAATAAATCAAAATATTTTTCATTATAATTAATTAATTTTATATTAAAAAAAATTAATTAAAAAAAAATTATCAAAATTTTAAAATAAAAATAATTATTAAACCTTTAATATATACAAAAAATCTTTTAAATTAAATTAAATATAACTTTATTTTTTTTATCTTATCTTAATACAATCCTTATTTTTTTAAATTGACTACAAATCATAAATTTTTTTAAAATAATAAATTATTTTTTATATTTTTTTTGTATTTATAAATTAAAATAATAATCTCAAAATTAAATTTTCTTTTAATATAAAATATAAACATAAATAATTTTTTATAAATACAAATGAGAAATTTATTGAGAAAATATAAACATGAATCTTCCTTTTTATAAATTAATAGATATTATCCGATTTTATAAAAAGTTAAATTAATTACGTTTTATTCATAAAATAAAAAAAACAGTAAATATAAATATAAAGAAAGATAAATTTAAAAACTCTCAAGATATAAAAAATAGGCTTTTTTAGTAAAAAAAAATACTAGTTTTAATCCATAATGTATATAATGAATAAAAAATATAAATAGAAATTTAAAATATGTAAATATATTAATTGAACAAAACGAATATATTAAATTATCATATTTCTAATTAGCTAGTGAATTTAATAATAAAGAGAATAAATGTACTTATTTTATAGGAACTCTATTTTTTTGGACTCGGATTTTATTATTAAACACTCCTTCAATAAATTAGCTAAGTTTTTGGTTTTTGAGATACTTATTTATGAACTTTTGACAGGGAAAAAATATTTTGAATCATAAAAATATAAAAAACAATAATTAATAAACCGCCTTTTATTAGTTTTCTGAAAAGGCATAATATAATTAAAAATAACTTTTATAAAGTTTCCCTTGTAAAAGATTAGGTATAAATTATAAGAAGAAATAAAAAATAATGACTTTTTTTTTAAAAAAAGGTTATGTTTTGTTAAAAATACAACAAATAGAAAATCATTTATTATTTTGAAAAAAATAGTAATTAAATTAAAAGAAAAGTAATAGTATTATATAAAATAATAGATTTAAAAATTTCTTTATTTTTAGTATTCAAAATATAAAAATTATCCAAATTAATTAAATGAATAATAAAAAATATAAATATATATTATATTATTTATATATTATTTTCTTTAATTGATAAATTAAAAAATGAATTATTATGATTTAAATATTAAATTTATAAATAATAATTAAAATGAATAATAATTAAATATTTAATTTTAATAACTTGTTTAATGCTGTTTAGATGAATAATATTAAGGTATTTCAGTTAATTATTTGCATTAAAATATGAACGAATAAATTAAATTATTTAATTTACCGAAAATTCCTTAAGAAATATAAGATAATTAATAATTTTAGATTACAAAAAGAATTACATTAGAAATTAATGATGGCAAATATCTACCTAAATTAGTATGTATATATATATAAATATATTTACGTTTATAACAATTAATAATCTTATTAAATTTAAGTCATAAAATAAAGTTCTAAAATAATATGATCTTGTAGCAATAAAAACTTAAAATGAAAAAATATTTCATAGTTTATGTATAGAATATGATGTAATAGATATAATATTTATTTATATTTATATAAAAACAAAAAGGATTATGATATTATATGTTTTGATTTAAATTAAAAATTTAGTTTTATTCCTAAAAGATAATGGATAAATTAAGCAATAAAAAAAGGCATTTTCTTTGAAATTACTTACTGTGATTTATTATAATAAGGCGAATAAAAAAAACATATTTTAACAAATCTGATAAATATAATTAAGTTAACTAAAGGAAAAAATATTATTTTTACAAGTTCATCATTTAATAACATAGATCATAGATCTCCTTTTGATGTTATTTGTATGTATGTATATTTTTTAAAAAAATAAATATATATTTGTTATTTATAAAAATAAAAGTGCAAATTTAATAGGAATAAAAGGTTTTGATTGCATTACGAAAAATCCATAAACATGTTTATAAAGAGCAAGTATATTAAATATATATATATATAAATATATATATATATATATATAAATAAATATAAATATATATATATATATATATATGTTTATTTATATATATATATTTATTTATTTATATTTTTTAAATTTAGATTATAGAAAAAAATATGCAGGAACTATTTGTAAAGCTAGTAACGAAGATATTTTTATTTTTGAATAAAGAAAAGTTAATTATCATGCAAGAATATAAAAAAAAATTCAGAAATAAAAAAATAAATAAAATAATAACATTTAAGTTTCAAAATAAGATACACAAATAAATGATATAGAAAAATAATTAATAAATTAAAAAATTGAATTTGATGCTTAAAAAAATATATTTTTAAACCCTTTAAAATAAAATATTAATTTATATTGAATTATTTATTTTTTTTTTATTAAAATTTGTAATTTTATATTATATGTTTTTTTTTTTTAAATGTAATTTTTTAAGTAATTAATTTTCTTATTTATTTATAATAAAAATTCCACATATTTAATAAAATAAATATGCTAATAAAATATTAAAATTTTTTTAATTTTATTATATAAAAAATTTAAATATTAAAATAAAAATAATTTAATAATACTTTTTTTTAAAAAAAAATATAAAAAATAATAACCACAATATTTTATTAATAAAGTTAAAAACAAAAAGCTAACTAATATAAAAAATTAAAATAAATATGAATAAAGAATAATAAAATTATTAATAATAATATAAATCTCTATAAATATAAACTTAAGAATAATAAGAAAAAATTAATATAAAATTAGAATATGAATAAGACTTATAAGTTGTAAATTCATAATTAAAAAATTTTTAGAAATCAATTAATAAAATAAAAATATGTACTTAATTATTTAATGCAGATAATTCTACAAAAAATAAAATTAATAAAATAACAAATATAAATTTTTAAAAATAAAGTGATATGGATGTAAATAATAATAAAAATAATATTTATTTATTTATTTATAAAAACAAATAAAAAAGCTGATTGTAAAAATATTAAAAAAGAAAAATAAAAATAAAAATGAAATCAAATTTTTATAAGATTAATTTTAAATTTTAAGTTTTTTTAAGATAAAAAATAAGAACTTGAAGAAAACTTATATAACTAATTATTTAGTGCACTAAAATATGAATTTTAAAAAAAAGAGACTGTTTTGTATTTTAATGGGCAAGTAGCAAATAAATTTTATATAATATTAAAAGGTAAATTTAATAAATTTATAAATATTTAAAAATAAAAAAAAATAAAGGAGCTTGTTTATTATATATGCTTAAAAATACAGAAGAAGATTAAATTTTATAAGAAGAAACAGAGTTTCTTAAATTAAAAGAAAAAAGTAATTAGTTAAAAAAAAAAAATAAGATTTTCAAATATTAAATTTTATGAATTTAAGTAATAATTTATTAAATATTTAATCACCTTAAAAGCAGTAATAAATTCATTTAAGAAAATCTTTGTTATAAATATATGAATAAGACGATGAAAGCAATGACGATGAATTTAATACTTTTATAAATTGTTGTTTCTAAAATCATTATTAAATTGGAAAATATGTATAAGGAGATTCTTTTGGAGATATATAAATAACTAATAAATAATATAGGTAGAAATAAAAAATAATATATATATATATAAATATATGTATATATATATATATATATATATATATATATTTATATATTTATATATTTATATATATATTATTATTTTATAAATTAATATATTTTATTATTATTATTTTTAATTTATATAAAGAATTGGTACTGCTGTATGTTCATAAGATTGTAGTTTTGTTACCTTAAGTGAGTAAAGTTTTATAGAAATATTAGGAAATTATTAGGAATAATTATTAATTGAAAAAGTTAAATTTTTAAAATAGTTTAAAGTGTTTGAATTTATATAAGAAAAATAATTGAAATAACTAGTTAATTTTATGAGGATAATTTAATTTAATAAATATGATAATATTTATTTAGAAGATGATTTAGTGAAATCTATATTTTTTATAAAATTTGGAGAAATAGAAATTTCTAAAAGTTTTTGCAATAATAATTTTATTAAAGATAATAATGACCCTTAGTTTATTTTTAATTTAAAAGAAATACATAAAATGAAAAATTAATAAGTTAAAACAGCTAAAATTGCAATTTTGGGACCTAATAATTGTTTTGGAGATTTAGAAATTTTCGAAAATTCTAAAAGAAAATATTCAGCCATATGTGTTTCTTAAAATTCTGATATTTATTTTTTCTCAAAAGATGTTTTTAATTAATTTTTTTTATTATTATTATTATTTTTTATATAGGTTTTTTTAAATTTTATTAAACAAAATAATTGCTTGAATATATTTTTATAAGAAATAGAATAAAAGAAAAAATTTTGGGACTTACGTATTTAATAAATATAATAATCTAATAAAGAATTTGTTTAAAAAAAAAAAATTCATTTAAATTTAAATATAATTGAATTATTAAATGAAATTAAAAAAAATTAAATAAACTTACCTAAATCAATAAAAAATAATTAAATTTTGAATAAATATAATTAAAATATTATTAAAAACGATTAAAATATGATTTAATATAAATAATTAAGAATCCTAAAATAATTAATATTAGATTCTTAAATTAATTATAAAAGTCCTTAAAATTAATAAAACTTACATACTAAATTTTCAACTAATACCGATATATAATAATAAGAATTTAAAAGTTTCTTAAGATAAAAATCTTAAAAAATTAAAACTTCTTATATTAATCCTTAAGAAAAAAAATAATAACTAACTTTTGAAAATAACTTAAAAACTTAAAAAGTATTTTTTTTTTTTTTTAATTTAATAATTTAAAAATTAAAAAGAATTAATCAATTCATATTGTTGATAATAATTCAGAAGGCTTATCTCCAATAAAATCACATTAAAAGGTTTATACTTAATATGAGCAAATGTTAAATAAGATTGATAATAATAATAAAAATAATAATAAAAATAATAATAAATCATATAATATAATGAGAATAAATTCTAAATTAAATAATGATAATAGTTTTAAAGCAAATTAAATAAACTTATTTTTAAGTTAATAAAATTTAAATAATTAAAGATAATAAAACTAACCAAATATTAACTTTAATAAAGAAAAAAATATACATATTAAAAAAGCTTTTTAAAATAAAAAAAAATTATTATGTCCAAGAAATATAAAAACCTTAAGAAATTATAGTTATGATAGTAAATTAAATTTATAAGATTTATAATAATAAATTTTGAAATTTTAGAAAAATTGAGAATTTAATAATTTTTTGAAAAAAACAAAAAAACAAAATATAATGTATATAAATAAAAATTAAATATATCAAAATATTATTTTTATTTAATAATTATTTTATATTTATATATATATATATATATACAATTTATTTTTTAAATTTATTATCTTAATATTTATTTAAATATAAAAAAATTAATCAACAAAAAAAAAGTTTCTAATGTTTTATAATTACTGAACAAAAAAATTAATATATTAAATAATTTTATATAATCTATTTTATTAAAAAGTTAAAAATTTATTTATAAAATTTTTATTTTTAAATAATTTTGTTTTTAAAAATAAAATTTATATTTAATATATATATATCATCCATATCCTAATCCATTTTTATTATTATACATTCTTTTTAATCCCTAATTATATTAGTTTTCTAAATCATTAATCATTTTTTCTTTTTCAGTACCGCTTTATTTAATAAACTATGTTTCTTTTTTAGGCGAAGGATTTTTCACTTCTTTTTTAATGCCCAATAATTTAAAGAATTTATTTTTATCTTGTTAATTACCATCTAATTTTCCATAAATTTAGGCTTTTTTTTAAACTTCTTAATCATCTTCAAAACTTTTTTTATTCCATAAAAGCTTCTTTTTTTATTAAACTGTTGGTATTTCTTTTGATTTAAATCTTTCTTTTAAATTTTCATTCTTATCTTAATTATCACTTTGTATATCTTTTTATTATTTTAAAACTTCATTTATTTTATGTTTTTAAGCTTCTTTTTTATTTTTAAAGATTAAATAATTCTAGCAATCTCCAAAATTTATTATTGTTTCATTTTTAAGGCTTATTTTTTCATTTGGATTTAATTTTTTGTTATTTATAAATGTCCCATTTTCTTAAAAAATATATAATAGATTTTTTATTTTTTACATGAATTTAAGTCTTATAACTAAACAGAATTTTCAGAAATTATTATTTATGCATGTTTTCTAGATAATGATTCTTCTTAAATTTAAATGTCTGCTTATACAGATCTCCCTATAATATAAGTTCTATTATTTTATTATATATATATATATAAATATTTATATATATATTTACTTATTTTCCTTTAATTTCCATTTTTTTAGTTCGTTTTAACTATCTTTATCAATTATTATTAATTTCATTTTTTATTAATAAAATGATTAAATATTTATATCTAATATTAATTTTATATTTATAATATAATTATTTTTTTATATTATTAATACATTTAATATTAAATTTTAATATTTTTTTTTTTTTTTAAAAAAAAAATATTAATATATATGAATTTACAATATTTTTTTTTAAATATCTAAAAATATTCATAATATAGATTAACCTTTATAATTCTTTCAAATTTTTGATACAAAATTAATTATATTTTTAAATCATATTAAAAATTCGAAATTATTTTTTACTATATAAATAAATAGTAAAAATATCAATTTTTTATTTAAAAAACTATATATATATGTATATATTTTATTTAACAAAAATTAAATTATCAATTATTTAAAACCCCACAATCAATTATAACAGCTTCTTACAAAGGAATCCCATCTTTACTTGCTATATTTTCCAGATCTTCCAAAGCATTAAATCCTTTAATTAATTTCCCAAAAACAACATGTTTATTATCTAAATGTGGACAATCTTTAAAAGTTATAAAAAATTAACTTCCATTAGTATCTTTACCATTATTTGCCATACTTAAAATACCTTTTATATGTTAAATATTTTTTGTTAAAAAAATAAATAATACCTCTTCCTATATGCTTTGCCTCAAAATTTTCATCTTTAAATGTTTTTCCATAAATACTTTCACTTCCTTTACCATTATTAAATATAAAATCTCCAGTTTAAGCCATAAATTAATGAACAACTCTATGAAATTTGCATCCTTTATAATAAAGAAGTTAATTTTATTAACCTTTTTTCTAACCCGTGCATAACATTTAAAAATTACTACATGTAATAGGAGTTTGTTAACTAAATAATTAGAAAATCATTCTTTTAGGTTTTAATTATCCAATTTATATATCAAGAAAGCATTTGTTTTACTACATTATTAAATTATATATATATATATATATATATATATATATATATTTATATATATTTATATATATTTATATATATTTATATTAAATAAAAATTTTTTTTTAAATATTTTATTAATTTTTCTATATATTTGTAATATTAAAATATTAATTTATATATTTTATAATAATCTTTTTTTATTTTTGATTCAAATTCATTGTCATTTTTTTTTTTAATTTAATCTAAACATATTACCAGTATATAAAAATTTATCTTTTTATTAAAGTAGACACGAATTATATTAATAAAATCATACTTAATTATCAATAAAAATATTTAAAGAATTTATTTTTTATTTTCCCTTTAATTTAGATAATAGTTATTTTAAAAATATAATATTATGTTTTTTTATTTTCTCTATATCATTTACTATATTTCTCTTTTTTTTGATTGATAACTTTAAAATATTTTTTATAAAAAAAAAAAAAACAAATTACAAATTATTAATTAATTTTTATAATCATATTTTTATAAAAAAATAATATAAAAAGAAATTAAAAATTATATATTTAAAAATAAAATGGATTAATCTTTGACCCTAACCCGCGACTTTAACAATCTCTAATATTAAAATGGCTACGGTAACCACCACTGTACTGAAGCTTTAGAAAACGCTCTTCCGAAAGGTTAAAACTCTCCCTAAACCTGTCCTTATAATCTCATCGCTGAATAGTTTAGTGGCACAGCCTTTACCGTTCCTCGTGCCCAAAACTAACGTTCATGGCTCTATCGTATAAAGCCTTCAGTAGTCCATACACCTTTTAAGCCTTCTTCTTCTTAAAACTATCTTTTTATAAAAAATAATTTTTTAAATGACGAATAAATGTATACAACCCCAAATTAACTAAGATGGAAACCTCTCCCTTATAATACATAAAACCCTAAAAACTGGCTCGAGTCTTTAATTACAGTCGCAGGAGCAGGTGATCCATAATTAAAATAAGGAATAGCTATATATTTATATGCCGCAAATAAAAATATGAATAATGAAACTTTTTATAATTCTGATGGTGATTTCCTTATTGTCCCTTAAGAAGGAACACTTTACATAACTACAGAAATGGGAAAAATGGTAGTAAAATAAAGAGAAATATGTATACTTCCTAGAGGAATAAAATTCTCTATAGATATCACATAGCCTTCAAGAGGTTATGTGTGTGAAGTATTTAAAGGACATTTTAAAATACCAGATTTAGGTAATACAAATTAAATTTTCATTTATTATTTTAATTTTTTATGTAATATTTTAAATAAATAAATAAATAACAATAAAACATATGAAATATTGGTATATATGCAATATTATTTATAGATATATTTAAATTAAATATATAAATATTTATATATATAATTTTCATAAACATTATTATATATATTTTTCAAAAAATTATTTCTGCAAAATTTTTTTATCATTATTTTTAATAAATATATTATATTATTAATATATAATACATATAATTTTTATTATATTTATTCTTCATATAAATTAGGTCCTATAGGTGCAAACGGATTAGCAAATCCTAGAGATTTTGAATGTCCAATAGCTTTTTATGAAAATATAGAAAAAGAATATAAACTTTTTAATAAATTTTAAGGAAAAATTTTTTAAAGTACATTAAAAAGTTCCCCTTATGATGTTGTAGCTTGGCATGGAAATTATTGTCCATATAAATATAATTTAGATAATTTTAATACTATTAATACTGTATCTTTCGATCATCCGGATCCTTCTATTTTTACTGTGCTTACATGCCCTTCTGATGAGCCAGGAGTCGCAGTTTGTGATTTTGTTGTCTTCCCTCCGAGATGGATGGTCGCTGAAAATACTTTCAGACCTCCTTATTTCCATAGAAATATCATGAGTGAGTTTATGGGAAATATTTCGGGATAATATGATGCTAAAGTAGGTGGATTTGGGCCTGGATGTAGTTCTTTGCATAACATTATGACTGCTCATGGACCAGAAACTGAGGTCTTTCATAAAATGAGCAATTGTGAACTTAAACCTGTTAAAATACCATATGAAAATTTAGCTTTTATGTTTGAAACATGCTATTTTATTAATACTACAAACTTTGCGATGGATGATTAGGTTTAGGTTGATTAAGATTATTTCTAATGTTGGTAAAAATTAAATGATCTGAAATTAGGAAATAAATGATATATTTTGATATTAATTAATTAAACAATTTGATGTTATTTTATTTTTTCAAATACTAAATAAGTTTTTTATTTTAATTTATAAATTTTAATTTTTTTGAAAAAAAAAAAAAAATTAAATTATTTATAAAAAAAAAAAAAATAATGGAAATATAATATATTGATAATCTTGATATAATCGAAAAAAATAAAGACGAAGACGAATAATATGAGATCCTAAACCCTTCCAACGTTATATCGATTTCATTTTCGCAATCTGGAAAAACAATAGCCTTAGGGACAACCCAAGGTATTCAAATATACCATAGAGATCCCGAAAAAGACTAAATGGCTCGTTAAACTTACGAAGATTCCTAAACTAATCCATTTAAAGAATAATGTTAAATTAATTAAATATCATTATTATTTGATACATTAATATGTGCTTTAGTACGTGGAAATAATTAAAAAAGTTAAAATGATAGTGATGTATATATATGGGATAGTCGAAATAATTACATAATTTAAAAATACGAGTTTTTTCAGCCTGTTTTAAAAGTGAAATATATGAGAGAGTTTTTATTTATAGGTAGCTCTGAAAGGATAATTATATATAATATTGAATAAGATAAACCCATAAAATATATATTAAACGTATCTCAATTTATAATAAATACGGATTTTTAAAATCTTCATTTTGCCTATATTTACCAAAACTAAATCGTAGTGAATAATTTGCATTTAAATTTTACTCAATTTATTAATTTTTCCTAAAATTCAGAAAAAAGTAATTACCTTATTTTAAATTCAGATTAGATTTTTTAAACTGATAATTAAGTTTCCTAAATTTCCATTAGCCCGAATGGATTTTATATCGCAGCATGTTCCGAAGGCGGATCGCATATTAAAATTTTCGAATCTGTAAAAGGAACTATAGTAGGAAGTTTATATAGAGGGAGAAATAAGAAAGTTATCGCAGATATGAAATTTAATGAAAATAATAGTGCTTTTGCGTTAATTAGTTATGGTTAAGGAACCGCTTAGAGTGATTATAATGGGACTTTACATCTATTTAATATTGAGAATTTATAAAAAAACTAAGAAAGTTAGAGCAATATTAAATTCTATTTTAGAATATGGAAATAAGATTCGAAAATTTTTGGACCTTTTATATTGTTTGAGAATAAAAAAAATGTAATTTATGTTTTTTCAGTGAGTAATAATTACTATTTTAAATAAAAGTTTGATTTTTTAAATAATAATTAATAAAAAATCTTAGTTTTTGATAATTAGAAAATTTATTGGACTATTTGATTTTTTTGTATTTTTATGTTTTTTAAGTTATGTAAGATATTATGTATTTTTTTTCTTAAATAAAAAAATATTATAAGCAGTTTAAGGTTTTGTTTAAATAAATGGCAATTTTTTGTTAAAATAAAGAATTTAAATTATAATAAATAAATTTAATATTATTATTATTATTTAAATTTTTAATCTATTTTTTATTTACTATTTAAAATAATTTTAAATTAATCTTTAAGCAAAACAAAAAAAGAAAAAATATGAATGAATTTATATTATTTTTATTAATGTTTTTTTTTATGAATTGGGATTAATAAAATAATATATTTTATATTTAACTCTTATATTCTTTTATATGTTAAAAAAATAATAATACTATTTTTTAATAATTTACTTATTAAATATGGAAAATGTATTAATTAATTTATTTGAAAATTTATTTCGTATATTATATATAGAAAAATTAAAATGTGAATCGTTTTTTGTTTTATTTTTTTCTTAAAAATATAATAATTAATAATGAAAAATAAACTATTTGAACATAATAAATATTTTTAGAATTAAATCTTAAAAAAAAAATTATATAATCAAAAAAAAATTAAATAAAAATTATAATAATTTAAAAAATAAAAAATTTGAAAATAATAAAAAAGAAAAATTATATATATATATATATATATATATATATATATATATTTTTATATATATTTATTTTTTTGTATTTACTATATGACGTTAATTAAAATAATTAAATAAAAAATACATATATTTACAATATAATTATTAATAAAATCCAAAAAAAAAAAAATGTTTATAAAAAAATTATCAAAGACCCTCCCATAGCAAATATTTAAATTGAATGTAAATACACCTTTATTTTATTCTTCCGGTTTACCTTCTCATAAAATAAATGATTTCAATACCGACTCAACTCCTTTTGAATTTACTGACGAAAATTACTAAAAAATCGAAAAAATATTAGCAAAATATCCCAAAAAACAAAAGCGTTCAGCTGTAATGCCATTACTATATCTAGCCTAAGAATAAAATAACAATTACGTATCATTATCGTCTATGAAAAAAATAGCTAAAATTTTAGAAATCGCAGACATGGAAGTATACGAAGTAGCGTCTTTTTACACAATGTACAATCGAGAACCTGTGGGAAAATTCCATATTTAAATTTGTGGAACTACCCCTTGTTAATTATGCGGATCTAGGGAAATTACAAAAGCAATTGAAAATTATACAGGAACTAAATTAGGTCATACATCTCCAGACATGAAATGGACTATTTAAGAAGTGGAATGTTTAGGTACATATCTATATATTTATGTACATTTCTTATATAATATTTTAATTTTTTATTTAAAAAAAAATAAAATATTAAATTTAAAAAATATATTTATTTATAAAGGTGCTTGTGTTAATGCTCCTATGATTTAAGTTAATAACGAAAAAGTTTACGAAGACTTAAATACTGAAAATGTAGTCGAATTACTTAAAAAATTAGAAAATGGAACAGCTGTACCTGGACCTTAGGTTAAAAGAAATTAGTGCGAAGGTGTTATGGGAAGAACTACTTTGAAAGAATAAAGCGTTTTACATGGAGAAATTAAATATACTCGTGATTTTGCGAAGGCTAAGTAAGATTGGGTAGCTTAAAAAGAACTTGAAAAAGCTGAAGCTGAAAAAAAAAAAGCTGCTGCTGCTGCTTAAGCTAAGAAATGAAAAAATTATTTTTTAGGAGAAATTTTTTTTTATCTTTTTTTTTTTTTTTTTCACTTTTTTTTGTTTTTTTTTTTTTAAAAAAAATATTTTGTAAAAGAAAATCAATTTTTATTTAATATTTTTATTTTTTTTAATAAAAAAATTAATTAAATAAAGTGATTTTAATTATATTTTTGAAAAGTTTAAAGTTTCATTTATTTTTTGATTGATTAAATATTTTTATATTATTTAATATTGTATTAAATTTATTATAACATATATTTTTTTAAATTTAAATAAAAAAAAATTCATTATTTTTTTTTCTTAAGATTTTCTATCATTTAATCAACTAATTTATCTACTGTAGAAGTACATAGATATCCATCACTATCAAAAAAATTTTCGATTTTCAATTCAGCAGTAGAAAGCTGTATATATATATATAAAAAATATATAAATAAATATATGTAAAACATAAAAAAAATTATTATATTTAAATAATTATAAACATATATATATATATTTTTTATATATATATATATATATATATATATATATATTATATATACATAATATTTTTACATTTGTTTATGAATTATTTTTAGAAGTAATATATAATTTAAAAATATTATTCAAATTTTCAATACTAGAACAAAATCTATAATTTTAATTATCTTCTTATACAAACTTAAAAAGTAAAAATGCATCTCCTTATACATAAGTTTCATAATATGAATATAAATTACTGAATATAGTATATCTTTTTTTAAAATATAAAAAATCAATTAATATTAAATTAGATTAAAATAAAATTTAATACCCTATTATACCTATAACAACTAAAATCATATTTTTGGGAAAAGGAATTGGATAAAATTAGGTAATTAATAAAATTGCTAAAATTATAAGTCCTAAGCAAATCTTTTTTTTTTTTTCAATAATATTTTAAATGATTTTTTCTTAAATAATATTTTTTACTTTTGTATCATCGTATTTATGTGAAAGCTTAACGTTTTATTTATATTTTCCTTCTTAAAAAATCTATATTTAACATTTTATATTTATTTTTAAAAATTATAAATAATTCAATTTTTTTTATAAAAAGAAACATGTTCAATATAACTATTAAAAACATCTCTTATTAAATAAGGATCGTATTTATTTTGAGTTCTAAATTCTTTTAGTTCTATATATTTTTTTAATATGTTATTATTTATTGTCTTATTTATAAAATACGTTCAGTTTTTGATGACATTAAATTGAGTAATTTGAGTTATTTTTTTAAAAAAAAAAGAATATAATTTTAATAAATTATAAAAGATATGTATTTTTATTAAAATATAATATATATATATATATTATATATATATATATATATATATTATTTTATTTTTTATATTTAATTATATGAATTACATAAAAAATTTTATTATTTATTTATTTCATAAAAAAAAATGTATTTATATTTATTTTATTCTATATTTTTTTTAAAAAAATTAATCAGCAAAAAATATCAAAACTAATATCAAATTTTAGTTATAATTTTATTTTCATATTTATTATATAAACATCAGCATATTATTAAAAATTAAAAATATTATATTAGTACATTTTTAAAAATATTTTTAAAAACAAAAATAATATGTATTTTTTTATTAATCTTATTTAATTCCTATTTGAATATCAGAATTTAACTTAAAGTTAAATACTTTATTTTGATAAACTTATATTAAAAAATTGCATTAATAAAATAATATATATATTTCTTTACAAAATTATTTATAAAATATAAATTATATTGAAATAAATAGATTTTTTTTATGAATATTTAAATTATATATAAAATTTTGATTTTAATTAAATATGAATAAAATCTTAAAATAAATTAAAATCAAAAATATTTAATTTTTAACATATAATTTATTAATTATATAAAAATAAAATATAATAAGATATTGAATTCTTATATTTAAATAAAAAAATATAATTATTTATGTAAAAAAAATAAGTGTTTAAATTTATAAGAATTAAATTTTATTTTAAATATATAAATATATAAATATATAATATATATATATATATATATTATATAATTAAATAATAATTATTATTATAAAGAATATTTATATAAATGAAAATAAATAAATATTATAATCAATAAATTTGATATATTTTTAATTTTAAAAAGTTTTTATTTAAACTATAAATATAAAAAATACAAATTAATTACTAAAATACCTGTTATACTTTTCTTACAAAAAAAAAAAATCAATAAAATTCTTAATTCAAAATAAAACTAAAAGTATAAATAAAAAGCAAAAAAAATAAAATAAACAAAGAAAGAAAGATAATCAATTAAATTTTTATAAATAATTATTATTATTATTTTTTAACTAAAAAAAAAAAAACTAAAATATAAATAAAAAAAAAAACGAAAAAAATAAATAAAAAACTTATCTATTATATAATAACTAATCAATTATTTGAACTACTATCATCATCATCTTCCTCTTCATCATCACTAAAATTTTTTTCTTTTTTATTTTCGCCGTCATAAATACCAACTTATTTTTACAAATCCTAAACTCTTTTGCTACAAAACAGTAATTATTATTGTAATTGCAATTTATCTCTATTTAGTTATTCTAATTCTCTTTATAATTTATAATTCTCGCTTTTTTCTTCGTTCAATAATTATTTTAAATGTAATTAAAATTCTTTAATAAGTGGTTATATTTCTTTAATATTATTTATATTATTATTATGAATTAAATGTTATACATTTTCTAAATCATTCTTATATTCTTAAGCTAACTATTTATAATATTTGGCTTATTTTTATAATACAAGTAGTTATTCCTATTTAGTATTTTTAATTTTAAATTAAACAAAAAATTTAAAAATAATATTTTTTAAAAAAATAACATGTTTAAACTTGCTAGTAGATTTAACATTATCTGAAGCTGATAATTTACATTAATATCTTTCGTCATAATTTGTAAAAGTCATTGTTTTTTAATCAAAAACATCTGGAGGTTCTTATACTACTCCTGGACCGTAAACTATATTATCTCCAACGCTAGCTAATATGTTAGCAGCAGTCTTTGTTACATTGTCTTTTGAATTTAATAAAGATAAGCTTTTTTAATTAGTTATCATAATGTCTTTGGTCAAATAAGGACCATTATTTTATCCTAAATTTAATGAATAAAGTCCTCCTTATTTAAATGGTCTTTCTTAATTTTTTGATAACATATATTTTATAATATTTTAATTCAAAGTATTATTTTTTGTATAACTCTTAATTAATAAATTATTAATATAAAATAATATATAAATATATATATAAATATATTATATATATAAATATATTAATTTAATTAATATTTAAATATTTTTATATACACATTCATTTTTTAAAATATTTTTGTTGTTGAATTTTTAATTGCATTAATTTTTTTTTATTGTAATTTTTATTTACTCTTATAAAAATTATAATATTTAATTCTATCTTTATTATATATTTTTCTAACTTAATTAAATATTTTTTAAAATTATCTATAAAATAACATTTTATTTAGTATTAAAAATTATAAATATGATTTATAATTTTTTTATAAAAAATATTTAATTTTTTTTTTTATAAATATTATTTATTTTCATATAAATTATACTTTTTATTAAATTTAAGTTTTAGAATTAGTTTTGTTTAATTTTTTCATTAATATTATAAAGTTTTCTTTTTATTAATTTTTAGTATTTAAAAAGATATAGCTTTTTTATTTTTTATTATATAAATTATTAAAATATATTTTCTTTTTAATTTTATTGCATATCATATACATTAATTTCTTAATGTTCTTTATAAAACTTTTTTTTTATCTTTATTATAATAATCTTGTTTTTGTTAATATGATTATTTAATTATATGTTTTTCAAATGAAGCTAATTATTAATTATATAAATTTAATGTATTTAAATAAATATGTTTTAAAATTTTTTTGTATTTTTTTAAAAAATATATGAATTTTTAATGTTTTAGTTAGTTTTTGAAATGTTATTTTTCAATACTAAATAAAAATAATAGGAATTAATTAGTTTAAAAAAAAAAGTATAAACTCAAATTATTTTTATTACAGTATTATAAAAAATATTTATTAATATTATAAAATATAAAGAAAATAAATAAAAAAATATGTGGATTTATAATTAAAAATTGATAATTGAAATAAATAAAAAAATATTATATAAAAAATTTATAAATTAAAAATAAAAATATATACTAAAAATATTAAATATATAAATATATATATATATATATATATTTATTTTTGTGATTGTGTTATATTTATTTATATTATTTAAATAATATACCATTAATTTTTATATTTTTTATCTTTTGATATGTTTATTTTTAATTTAAATTATATTTTTTTTCTTTTTTTTAATATCCTATATTTTAAAATTCAATTTAAAATTTATTTCTTTTAATATATTCATGAATTAAATTTTAAATAATATTCTTTTTGAATTTTTTTTTTTTTTTTTAATTTTTCTAAATCTTCTTTAATTTTTTATTTTAATAAATTATATTTTCTATTTTTATCAAAATATTTATTAAATTATTTTTTTGATAAATAATACTATTTATTTCTAAATAAACTAATTTTTTATATATCAAATTATTGATTTTTTTTACTTAATATTATAATCTTTTTTTTTTAAATTATTTATTTCAATACTTTATTCTAATTATAATAAAAAGTGTTTGTAAAAAGTGAGTATAATTTATATTTAAATTAACATTTATATATTTATTATTTTGACATATTCATATATTAATTTTCATATAATTATAGAGATAATTTGTATATATTAACTAGTCTTTAATATTTTTTTTAATCATTTAATTAGTCTTTTTTTTCTTAAATCAATTAATTTTAAAATATTATTTTTTATTTGCATTTCTCTAAAACAATTTTTTTTTTTTTTTTTAGAATTATTTTAATTTCTAATTGTTTTATGAGTAATAATATAATTATTATTATTATTTTTTTAAAATAAATTTATTTGGACTAAACGTATTTTTTACTATTTATATTTAAAATAATTTTTTTGTTTAAAAAAAAATAAATAAATAAAATAATATTATTTTTGTATATACATACAAAAAATATAAAAAAAGCAAAAAACATAGGAAAAATATATAAAAAATTAAATATGGGAAATAATTAATAATAATAATAATAAAATATTATATAAACTACTTAAATATTATCCCAAATATTAAAATTTTAAAGCGAAACCCAAATCCAAAACCTCATTGAAACACCAACTCCTGAAAAAGCCTATGATTTTACCTTAAATATATGCACCAACGAAATACTCGAAAATATAAAAGGTAACAATCCTTAAATATAAAACCTTATAAAAATTCTAATAACTTAATTAGCATAAAAATCTTTAAATTTTTAAACTTAAATTCCCTAATTAAATACTATAATATTAGTTTTGACTAAAATAATCCCTTTAGTGTATCAAAATAATAAAGATGATTTATTTTTTTGGATTTAAAATGAGAATCTTCCTTTGATAATTTCTTTATTAAAAAGCCTTTTGGGGTTATTTTTTTCATATTAGTAATAAATAAAATCAACCCTTTTTTTAAATACTTAAGTTTTTTTTACTTAGTAATTTTACCTTTACTAAAATTCATAAATTTAATATAATATCTTATTAATTTTAAATTTAATTTTAATAATATTTACTAAAACCCTATTTTAACCAAAAAGTGCACAAAACCCATATTTAGCATATTTTATATCTTCATAAAATTAAATTTCCTTTGATTTTTTCGCAAACATATTCTATTTCTTACTAACATCTTAAAAACAAACAAATAAAAACCCATAAATACTACAAAATACCTCTTAAATCATCATTTTATTACTCACAGCCTCCTTTTAGAAAAATACACTCCCTTCCTTTAAAATCTTGGCCTCTTTTTTATCCAAAAACCTTCTAAATGATATCTCATTTGATAGTATATTCACAAATCACATCCAATATACTCTCCTAGAAAATCTAGAAAAATCCTTTGTTTCCGAATTAGTCTCCTAAGCTTTAATTTAAATTCTTGACAGCCCTTTAAAATCCCAAAACTCTTTATTTATAAACCCTTTTTCATAAACTTCTTAATAAGTTTCTTTTGAAGAGGAAATATTCGCTATATATACATTCTTAATTTTTAAAAGTACTTAATTTTATAATTTATAAATTTCTCCCAAAAACATTCCTTTTTTAGTTAAAATTCTCCTCTATAATTTATGCAAAGAACCCTCCTAAAATAACTCTACATACACTCTGAGTTTAAATCTGCTTCTATATGTTACTTAAAACCATGTTTTTGGATAAAGCTTGAATTAAATGAAACTATTTAACTTAAATTTGCCATAATTTCCAATTATAGATGGATCTTTGGCTGATCTTATTATTGGAATGGCTTCTTAAGTTATAATTAATGCTTAGAATCTCAAAATAGATTGTTATGTATATAATATAATGTGCGCATTGAAAAATATAAGCCCTTATGTAGAAAATATAAGCCTTTTTTCAATATAGAAATTAGGCTAATTGCTAATTTTATTTTCTTAATATAGTTTTCTTTTGGAAAATTAAATGCAGCCATATTGTCTGTAAAAATTAGTGTAATTTATTGAATGTATATTAGTAAAAAAACCTGAAAAAAATATAAATTTGGTTATTTTTGTAACCTAAAAAATGGAAATTTTGCAAAGAATTTAAAAATGTAATTTTTACGAAAAAACAATAAGAAAATATTACGAAATATTATAATAAAAATAAAAAATTCCTTAATAAATTTTACATTTATAATAATTACAAAAAGAAATGGAAGAGTTAAAGAATAATAATTAAAACTTCAAAAATGTAATTTATATAGAACATAAAACACAAATAGACCTAATAGTAGAAAAATGGGCCTAATTTGAATGGGAAAATGTCAAAAAAGATCTATAAATGAATATTATTAATATTTTTATAAAATCATTTTTAAAAATATAAGAAATAAATAATAATAATTCTTAATAATCATAAGATTTTTATTTTAGAATTATATAGGATAGCAAGAAAAATATTTAGTAAATAGATTTTGAATTTCAAATAGAAAAAATAACTAATTTAGATTAAACTATAGATAATTTAATTTCATGTAGTTGGATGTATATTATGAATAAAAATTAATAATATATTAATAAGGATAATGTTGTTTATTTTTAATTTAATGATAATTAATTAGTAAATATAAATAAAGATGATAATTAATCTCATAAAGCTTAATAAAAATCTATTTGTTGTTTAGAAACAAATTGAAATAAATATATAAATATATAAATAGATTAATATATTAATATATATATATATATATAATATATATATTTTTATATATATAATTTTTATATATAATTATTATTAATCATTTTTTTTTATTTTTATTAAAATTAAATAAAAAATAATTTTTTTTTTTTAAATATTAATTTATTTTTCATGTAATAACAGATGGTTCTTTTCTTCCAGTAAATTAATCAATTTTTGATAATTCAAGACCAACTTTAATAATATCTTTCAATGCTTTTTCTGTTTTCATAAAAAGTTAATCTTTAGAATATTATTCAAAATATACTCTAATAGTAGCTCCTTCAGATCCAGTACCACTAAGTCTAAAAGTAATCCTTGAACCATCAGCATAAATAAATCTTATACCCTAATTTTTACTAACACTTCCATCTACAGGATCAGTATAATTAAAAATATCAGCCTTATTGCCTTCTTGCAATCCCTTGTAAATAATTAATATAAATTTATAAATATAAGATAATAAAAAAAAAAAATAAAAAAAAAATATAATATATAATATATAAATAATATAGTAGCATATTAATATATATATATATATATAGATATAATTATATATATATATATATATATATATACATATACTTAAAAATTAATATATTTATTTTTTTATATATATTTTATATTATTTATTACATAATAAATATATAAATATTATACTAGATATATATTAATATTATATATCAATTTAATTTATATTTTTATATTTATTAAATAATTATAATATTTAATTAATAAATTTTTATTATACCTTAAAATATTCGAATTATCCTTCTAAATGTTTCATAACTTAATTAGCAGATTCAGTATCAACTGCTTCATAATCATATCTTTAATAATAATTTCTTCCAAAATTTTACCAAAATTCCTTCATGATATCTTCTACTCCAAAAAATTTCCCATTTTAAGTTTTATCGACATTTTTATCAGCTAAAATACTTAACCAGGCTAAAATAGCCCATATTCCGTCTTTTTCTCTAATATGATTAGATCCGGTACCAAAGCTTTCTTCTCCACAAATATTAATTTTTCCAGCATCCATTAAATTCCCGAAAAACTTCCATCCAGTTGGGACTTCATATATGTTTTTTATTCCCATTTTTTCAGCTACTTTATCCAAAGCACCTGATGTGGGCATAGATCTCGCTACTCCCAATATTTTACCCTCACTTCCAAACACACTAGAATAATAAGCTGTTAAAACAGCTACTGAATCAGATGGAGTAACAAAAATTTATCGTCCTAAAATCATATTTCTGTCCGCATCTCCATCACAAGCAGCTCCAAAATTAGGTATATTGGAAGGAATGGAGTTCGATTTGTGGAAAACATCTAATATTTTAACAAGTTCTTAAGCATAAGTTAAATTAGGATCAGGATGTCCACCTCCAAAATCCTCTTTAGGTTCGCAATTTAACAAACTCTTAACATCAGCGCCTAAAAGGTCTACGAATATTCTCTTAGCGTAAGGTCCAGCAATTCCATGCATTCCATCAAATTTAAACTTGAAGTCTTATCTTTAAAAAAGTTTCTTAAGATTTTCAAAATTAAACAATTTTTGCATTAAACTTATATAATGTTCAGTAGAATCAACTATTTTTACATTAAATTATTTTCTTTCTCTATCAACGTTTTAAAAAACATATTCTTTTTTTTAAGATAAATCAACCTTTTTTAAAATATAAAAATTATATATATAAAAATATATGTAATAAATGTATATATAATATATATAAATAAAAATTTGTATATCAAATATAAATAAATATATATATATATATATATATATAAATTTAATTTATATAGATATATATATAATTATTTTTATTTATTTAACATGTAAATTTTATGAAGAAATTTTATATTCGTTTATTTAAGTTGTATATTTATATATTTTTTCAGTTAAATCTTCCATAGCTGGACTTCCACTTGAAATATTAAATTTTATTCCAAAATCATTTTTAGGTCCTCCTGGATTATGTGAAGCAGTTAAAATAAAGCCTCCAATACAGTTTAGTTTTTATTCATAAGTAAGATATCTAATATATGCAGATATCGCAGGCGTAGACATTAATCCATTTTAGGCCACATGAATATGATCTACACCTTCTGCACACGCAATTCTAATAATTAAATCGATTGCTTGTTTATTAAAGTATCTTCCATCTCCTCCAACTACCAATACGTTTTCCTCTATTTTTTTTATATAATTTTTTTTAAGTTTTTTTACTTTTTAATTAATCTTATGGTAAAGCTTGAAATACACTACTAATAAAGTTTTCTAAATAGTTCTTCTCTTGTATTACAGTTACCTATATATATATAATTATATAATTTTGTTATTATTTTGATTACTTTCTTTCTTAAACCTGAGGTACCTGGTTTCTAGCCTGCAAAAGGAGCTGTTTTAACAATTTAAATTGTTATATGGTCTTAATTATTAACGGTATTTTAAGTATCCATTTTTTCAGATTAATTTATTTTTTAATATAAAATATTTTCTTTTTTATTTTTATTAAATATTAAATAAATTAAGAATAAATGATTTATTTTAATTTAAATAAAAATAAATATAAATGTATTAATTATAAGACGAAATATTATATTTTTTTAATATTAATATAATATATTATTATTTAAAATTATATTATTGTAATTATTATTATTAATTAATTATTATTTTTAATATTATTATTATTAATATTATTTATGACTTTTTTTTTTTCATTCTAATTTTAATATATCATTAGTATTATCATTATTAATTAATTTTTATTATTCTTAATTATTCATTTTCTATATTAATAAATAATCTTATATTTTTTATTTATAATTTAATAATTCTCCATTTTCTTTTTAACCTTACAATTATTCATCTATTAAATTTAATATTTAATTTATATATTAAGGCTTTAATTAAAGTATTTTTTTTTCTAAATAATTCGAAATTTATTCCAAAAAACATTATCCAAAATCTTATTTTAAAAGATTTCTATATTTTAAAAATTTATACATTTAAATAATATCTTCAGGGCTTCTCTTTTCAATTTATAAAAGTGTCTATTTTTATAAAAAATCCATTATTTATATAGGAATATCATCATATTTTCCACAATACTTATAACTTAGAAACTCAATAGCATACTAAATATCTTGAAAATAAATATTATCTTAAATAAAGTTTATTCTATTTATTAAATATTATTCAATTTTATCCTATTCTTCGAATTCAAATTTACTTAAATATTTCATTGTATCAATTAAATTCTATAATATATATATAATAATTATTAAAAAAAAGAAAAAAAATACATACAATCATATTGTATTCCGTTTATTAATTCATAATCAAATTATACATAAAAACTTGAAAATCAGGTTCTAGTTCGAAATCTTAAATTCTATGTTTTGCATGAGAAAATATTCCCAAAAGTTTACTTGTAGTATATCCATTATAAGGCAATTCATTTCTTTTAAACAAAACACTCCTTTACAAAAAATGTCCTTTAAAAATTGTCGTCTAAACTGCTTCATAAAATATTTTAGATCCCATATCTCCTTTGCCAAAAGCATAAACTATATCCACTATAGTTTTCAATTCATACTCCATAGATAAATTCCTTAAAACATAATGTTCTATTTATCCGAATATTTCAGGATTAAACCTATTTACATTAGCTAAACCTTCAGCAATTCTTTTATAATCGTTCATATTCTGATCTTATATTGTTAAATTTATTATCCTTTCGATTTTTTCATACAAATAATCTATTTCTTCTTAACTTTTCCAATTTTATATTACACTAAATCCCTCTATTGCATTTAAACTCTCCTTAAAATTTGTATACCATATGTCTTCGTTTACTTTTTCTTATAATAAATCCCATATTTCTTTGTCTAAAATCTACATATCTTTAAATACTTATGCATAACTTCCCAAATGAGGAAATTTTTCATGATTTCCAAATTCTAATCTTTCTTTTATATTTTTTAATAATTATTTAAACTCATGATTATCTTTAAATTCCTTTCCATCAAAATATAATTCGCGTAATTTTCTCAAAAAATAAATTAAGTCATTCATACTATAACTATATTAACAATCTTTTAAATGATTTAATATTACTTAAGGATTTTTTATTCCCTCAATTCCAAATTTATCTTCATGATTTTAAATTGTTTTGTAATCGTCAGTAGGTTTTAATTACTAACCTTTTTATGTATCTATTTCATTTTTATTGCTTCTGGTTATATTCACAAATTTTTAGTAGAAAAAAAAATACTTGGGTGTAATTTGATAATTTAAGGATTTTATATTAAATTTGTATTTTAATTATTTAATAATTTTGTTCATTTTTTTTATTTATTTTTTGTTATATTCAATATTTTTTTGTTTTGTTTAAGTTTTTTATTTTTTTATGTATTTTTATATTTATATAAAAATATTATTCTATTCATTATATTTATTTCTTATATAATAACTAAAATTAAATTTTATAACACATATACAAACATTAAAAAAAAAAAAAAAAAAAAAAAAAATAAGTTTATAACAATGCTATTCAATTCAATCATTTAAGAATAACGTATTACTACCAGTTATTTCAAAAACATCTCCTCTATTAATAAGATTTTACAAAATTTTACTATAAAAATTTTAATAAAATAAGTTTTATATAAAAAAAATAAAAAAAATTACTTAATTAAAACTTGTGTATGTTAAAATTATTAAAAATAATTAAAAATATCATCTTTATTAATTTATTATGTATTTTTAATTTTGCAATACTCCTTAAAAAATTAAATAATCTAAAATAAATAAAAAATATAAGAAAAATAAAAAATCTATATTTAAAATAAAAAAAAAAACCTAAGTTTATAAATCAGCCTTATAATCAACTATAATTTTATTTAACTTTTTATATATAATAAAAAAAAAAAATTAAATAAAAATATTTTTTATTATATACATTTGTTTTTACTACGTTTTATTTGTTTTCTTCAAAATTATTTGGATATTATTATTAATATTATTGTTTCTATGTTGTATCAATATTGTTATTTTTAATTTTTTTAGTATCTAATTACCCATGGGTTCTTTATAAATGTTTAGTAATAATTTCTAAATTATGTTTACTTATAATATTATAATCTTTAACTATAGTAAAATTTATTAATATTATATGTTTAATATTTTTCTTTATTTTAATTAAAGCTCTTATGTATACTTCTTTTTTTTTTTCACTTTTTTATATTTTAAAATTAATAAAAGTATATAATAAATATTAAATACTTCAAAAAATCAATTATAAATTAAGGTAATTATCCATCTTTCTATTTATCACAAAATACAATTATTTATCCGGTACAGTCTGTTATTTTACCTTATATTATTTCTTATTCATTATTATCTATAAGAGTAAATGTTCCTAGAATAATTGCTTATTCAAATTAATATCCATCTAAATTGTAAAAACTTTCATTTTATTAATTATCCATTCTTATTTTATTTATTAAATAACAATTTGAAGGAATTATAACTAAATATGAATTTTCATTCTTTTTTATATTAAATAAAATGAAATTATAAAATGGTGTTTATTTTTATAATTTTATGAATACTTTTTGTGGTGTATTTTTAATATATCCTCCCTATATACTCATTTTTAAATATTTTATTTAAATTTTTTTTTTTTTTTCTCTAAATTATTAACAAAAGAAAAATATAATAAATTAAGATTAATTTTTATAATAATGATAATAAAAAAACCTCCAAAAAAATAATAATATATATATATATATATATAAATTATATTTAAAAAATAAATATATAAATATAGATATTTATTATATACTAAGATAAATATAACATATATATAAATATTAAATAGTTTAATTTTATTTATTTAACTTTAAAAAAAATTAAATATATATATATATATATATATTTTTCTTTTTTTTCTTTTAATATTTTAACACCTCAAAATTCATTTATATCATCTAGTAACTATAACTCTTCATTATTATTATTTTTTATATTATAATTCAAATCAAAAACATCCATTATTTAAGATCTTTATTCATAAAACTTCTTTGATAAAATTTCTTCTTTTTTTAAATGCTATTTGAATGTACTCAACTTTTGTTTTAAATTGTATATTAAATCATCTTTTGCATTTAATATATTTTCTAAATTTTATATATAATTATCCACATCACTTTAAGGTTAATCAATTTCATGTAAAAGTATCATCTCCTATATATTTTAAATTTTCTTTAAAGTAAAATAATCTTAATATGTTTACTTATTTTGTCAATTCTACCATTTCATCAATATGTGATCGATGATAAGATATAACATCTTCTTCTTCAGCAAGTATATAGTTTATAAGTAATTCGTGTTTTTACGAAATTATTTAAAGATCTTCTTCATTTTTAGCTGTCCAATTTTCAATGTCTTTTATTTCTGCAGTTATTGGGTTTAAGTTTTCTAAGTTTATATTTTGTTAATTATTATTATTTATATTATTGCTTATATTAAAATTATTATTTATATTTTATAATTAATATTTTTATATTTGCAATTACTATTATTATTAATAATAATCATTATTATAATAAGATTATTATTAAATTTATTATTAATTAAAATATTGCTATTGTTATTATTATTATTGTTAAAATATATTAAAGTTGTTATTGTTATTATTATTATTTTTTTATTAATTTATTAAATATGGCTATACATTTAATATCTACTATTAATATTATTATTATTACTATTATATAATTTATTATTAGTTAATTTATTATCTTAATTATATATTATTTATATTATTATTTTCCTCATTCATGTAATTATTGTTTTTTTAATTATTTATAAATATATGTTTTTAATTAATATTATTATATTAATTTTGATCTAATAATTATTCCAATTTTTAATTTCCTTATAATTCATTAACCGTATTATTATTGTTTTTATACAACATTGTTCTAACTACATTTTCTTTTTATTTTTTTTATATTAAAAACTAATAAATATTTAATATTATATGATTTAAATACTATTTTATCTTGGAAGCATAAGTTATTTAGCTAATAAGTCTAGCCCATTTATTTATTCATTTAATTCATTTGTATTATTTTATTTTTTTAATTCTTTTACTCTATCTGAATATCTTAAAGTATTTAGTGTATGTTCACTACTACTTTAACTTGGCGAAATATTTCCAATCATAACAGTTCTACAATTACCTGTAAACGAATCTTTTAACACCTTTTTTCCATTAAATAAATTTAATATATCAATAATATATTTTTATTTTACTAAAGTTAATTTGCTTCCTCTAAAAGGAGTATAATTTTTCCCTTAATCTAATGCTCTTATACATTCTTTTAAAGCTAATAATGATTTATTAATTTCAGCACCATCTTTTCTATATATATATAAATATTTTAATTTATTTGTTAAATATAAAAAAATAAACCTTGTTTATTTATTTTAATCTATAACATCTGCACCTCTTTCGCTCCCTGCCAAATCAATAAATGAAATTTTTCCATAAGAATTACTATTTTATTCTTTTAATTAAATTTAAAGTATCGCATGTGATCTTGAACTATCATTATTTGCACTATTTTAAGCTTTAAATATATACAAACAATAAAAATTACAAAAAAAAAACTTTAATTCAAAAAATACATGTAACTCTTGAAGACATTCCATATTCTATCACTTTAAATAATTATTCAATTGTTAAAATTTTCTATTCGACTGCCCCTACAATATTTATATTTTATTTTCCATCTTCTCTTATATGCAAAAGTTATCTTTCATTTAATAAATCGAATACTTTTCCACAATAAATTTCGTAGAAAGAAACAATTATTTATAAATTAATATATTCAGGCTATATATAATTTAAAAAAAATATACATAAATATATATATATATATATATATATATATATATATTTATATAACATTTTATTATATACCCTTTTTAATGCTTAAAATATATCATATCCTGCTAATACATACATTCCTGGTACCCTGTTTTATGCATTTCCTAACATAGTATGTGTTTTTCCACTTCCTTATTATTAAAGCATTAATATTTTAATAATAAAAATATATTTAAAAAATCTACCTGTTTATCCATAAGCAAAACAAGTAACTTTTGCTTTTTAAAATGCCGCAATAACAATTGGTTAAACTACAGTTTAATATATCTTTAAATGTTATATATATTTTTATTATATAAAAATATGAAATATAAATAAATACCTATTCGTTTGAACAAGATTCTCCAAATACATAATCAAAATTAAAAAAATGTTCTTCTGTAAATTTTGTTAAATCAACTTTTTATCTTTTTTTTATTTATTTAAATGTTTATTTTATTATTATTATTTTTACTTTGTTTCTTTTACGACTACACATTAATTTGTTCTAACTTCAACAATATCAGTTTCGTTTATATTTTTTTCTTTATTATTTAAAGGTCTTTTTCTTATACAAACTTTTATTTTTGGCTCATTCGAATAATCATCGAAATAATCTTATTGCATATTCGTATTTTTAACTAAAAAATAAAATAATTTATTATTTCTTGTAATTATAAATATTTTAAAATAATTATTATATATTTATTTATTTTTTTCGATAAAGAATAAAATATATGTATGAATATATAATGAATTTGTTGATAATAGAAATATTGCTGTATTGTATATATGTATAATCAATTTATTAGATGTTTTTATAAAATTAATAAAAATTATATAAATTTGTACTGATGAAAATTATATTAAAATTTTATTTTATATTATTTAATAATATTATATTAATATAAAAATTATTAATATATAAAATAAAAAACTAAATATTAGTTTTAATTTTTGTTATTAAGATATTATTTCTTAATAAATAGTATTTATGTCAAATATTTATTAAGTTAATTATTATAAAAAATATGTTATTTTAATAAATTTATTATCTTATATATTTATTATGTTAAAATTATCAATAAATAGGTAAACTACCATATAATAAAAAGTATTTTATAAAAAATAAATATTAATTTTTAAATAAACTTTATTTTATAAATTTAAAATTTTACTTAAATAGTTATATTTTATTTATTTTTTAAATAAAAATTTGATATAATTAACTATATATTTTTTAATTTATAAAATATTATAAATATATTTTTAAAAATTTACATATTTTTTTAAAAAAGATTCTATAAAATACTAATTATTTATTTTATTTGTTTATTTTTATATTATTTTTTTCAATTTTATCTTTTTTATTTTTTCAAGTGTATACAAAGAAGTGAATACATTTATTAAAATTGAAATAATAAAATAATATAAAATTTATTTTTAATTATTAATATATAATTTAATACATATTGAATATATTAAATATATTATAAAAGATTATTAAATATTTTTTTTTATATATAAAAAAACGACTTAAAAACAAAAATATTTATTAATTACATATAAATAATATATTCGTTTTTTTAAAAAAATAAAATAAAATAAAAATATTTAAATCAAAACCACCTTTTATAAACATAAATTATAAAAATAAATATATAATTTTACCATGCGAACTTTTATTAACTATCTAATTTTAGAGTGCTATATTTATTTTTTATATTATAACTAAAAGGGCTTGAGATTTATTTACTATCATTGGAAAACTTATATTCATATTTATTAAATTTAAAATTAGTAAATGAATTACAAAAAGAAATTTATTTATTTGTATTTTTTTTATATAAAATTTATTTTAAATCAACTTTATCAAAATACTTAAATTACAAATAAATTAAAATACACATAATTACTTCTAAATAATATGCATTAAGTTTTAATTTATTTTAAGTGAAGAATTCTTATATTTTATAATCCAATTTTTATTCTGATAAAAATTAAAGAAATTAAGAATTATTTAAAATTATATTTTATAACTAAATAGAATCTTATTAATTTATATTTTTATTAATTTATTTATTTTATTCATTTAAAAATTTTATTAATACTAAATCTTCTTAATTACTTATTACTTTAATAATTTCATTATATAAAAAATCAAATGATTTTTAATTTTACCATAATTAGCTTACATTAAAATAATCAGAAAAAAAAAGTGTAAATTTTTTCATATTTTTTTAATTTTATTAAAATAACTATATATCTATTTATTTAGATTATTTTGAATCATTATAAAATCTATGTATTTATTAAATTGTTCTTACCCTTTTTTTTTTTTTTAAAAAAAAAATATATATTTCTATATTAAAAAATTATATTAATAAATACCAAGGATTTAAATCAGTTATTTAAGTGACTTAAAAAATGTATTTCTTATTTGAAATTAAAAGAGAAAAAATATTTTTATATTTACTTTCGGGACAAATTTAAATACTTTTAATAGCGTCTAATGATATTAGCTTTACTATTTTTTATTTATTTAAATCAACATAATCTAAATGATCTTTATATAAACTAACTTCTTTTTTCTTAAATACTTATTTTTTATAACAATATTTTTTCAAAACACCTTTTCTTATATAATTATCTTTTTTTATTTTTTTTAAAAAAAAGAAGAAAAAAATTTAGTAATTTACCATTTAAAAGTTTTTAATCAAAAATAAAATTTTGTTAAATATTATCATAAATATACCTATTTTAAGTTAATATATAAATAGAATTATCATTCTGATTGTACTTTTATAAATCGTTTACTTTTTCAATATTATTCAACTGTCTTTAAAATTGTTTTTTGGATTTATTATCTTTTATCTTAATAAGCAAATAATATTTTTATTATTTTTCTGTTGAATGCTAAACTAATCCTTATTAAATTATGTCAATTAAAACTTAAAAAACGAAATAGTTATTTTCTTTAATTTCTAATTATATAGAAGTTTTTTCATCCAAACAAATGGTGATTAGATTTTGATTATGTAAATTTTTATTAATTATTTTTATAAATTGAAACATATAAATAATTTATTTATAATGAAATATATAATAAACAAATATTAATTTATGTTTTTTCTTATTTATTAAATAATTATATTAATATTCTTACCATTAAAAAAAGAAGTTTTATTATTTTTTATCTTATATAACAAAAAAATATCCTTATATATTTAAATATTCTTTTTTTATTAAATATTTAATTTATTATTATAAACAAATGATTTTTCATTTTATAAAAAGCTTAATTAAATAAAATTAATATATGAAATTATTTTAAATATAAAGTTTTTGAGCGTAAAAAAATAAATATATAATATTTTTATTTTTTTTAAGAAACAAAACAAATAAAAGAAATTCTAATATAAAAAATAAGCTATATTTTTTACTTAAATAATAAAAAAAAAAAACAGATTCGAAAAAACAAAAAACAAAAAAAATTTAATAATAAATAACCCCAAAATAAAAAAGTATTTTTAATTATAATATAAAAAATAAGCAAACTAAAAATGTTTCTAAATCATTTAAAATCTTTCCCAAAAAAAGACCTTTTAATATAAAATTATATAAAAACAGAACTAAATGAAATAGATAATTTAATTGATGAAATAAATATTATATCACTACAAAACGAATAAAATGAACAAGAAATATAATAAATCTAATATCAAATAACTGATTGTAAATAAAAAATATAAGAAAAAGAAAATTAATATAAAGAAGAAAGAAAAAACTAACAAAGTTAATTAAAATAGAATTTTAATTAAAAAACAATTAAAAAAAGGACATTTTCAAGTAATGTTCCTTAAAAATTATTAATAAATAAACCTGATAATCTTACATTTAAACTCAAAATAAATTTTACGTAAAATATTGATTTAAACTATTATGAAAAATGCAGAACTTCTACTAAAGTAAGAGCTTAAATAATACATATAATAAATAATTTCACAAATGCAATTTCACCAAATATAAATTAGGAAACTTTTTTTACTTCCGCAAGAATATTAGACGATTATTTAAGAAAAATAAATAAAATACTTAAAATTTATGATTTATTAGTTTTAGTGGCAGCCTGTATTTTACTCGCATTTAAATATGAAGAAGTTTATTCGATTTCAATAGAATAAGTAACTAAATATATAGATTAGGAAATAAAAGAATAATAAATTATAGAAAAAGAAGCTGAAATACTTTCTATTTTAGATTTCTAAGTACAAGGAATGTCCTATCACTAGATTATTTTATATACTTTTTCATATTTCAATTATGAAAAAAGTATAGGTAGTTCGAAATTTCTTTATTTATATAATAAATGCCTTTACTTTTGTAAAATAATAATGTACGATATTGATTTTATAAACTCTTTTAAAAATAATGAAATATCTGCTTCAATTATATATATTAGTTTTGTTATGTATGAAAAAAAAAGAAAAAATTATTAAATAGGATTTAAAAATGTAAAAATAAAAAATATACTAATATATATAAATATATAAATATATAAATATATAAATATATATATAAATATATAATAAATAATATATATTATAAATTTTAATTTTTGTTTTTAGATTTAATAAATTATGTAACTTTTAAAAGTAAATGAAGAAGAATTGATTTATTGTAGTTAGTAAATATGGAATTTTTAATAAAATTTTAATAATAAATTTCCAGAATTTTATAATCATTAAATTTTTAATTTAAATAATTGATAATTATATTTTTTTTAAATTTTAAATATATTTATATAAAATAATTAAATATTCATAATGAATTTTTATTTAAATCATTAATATTTTATAAAAGTGTGTCAAGTTATTCCTTTATTAAAACAATAAAATATAAAATAAAAAATATAAAATAAGAAATATAAAATATAAAATAAAAAATAAAAAAAATAAAATATAAAATAAAAATAAATATAAAATATATAATATATATTTATATAATTTATATATATATATATATTATTATTTAAATTATATAATATTTACTTATGTTTTTTATATATCCATATTTTTTATTATATCATTTTCTTCATTTTTTTTATTTTTATTTATTTTTTAATTTAAATCATTATTTATTGTTTCTATTTTTTACATAATATTATTATAAGAATCTATTATTTTTATTTTTATAAAATTTAATTAAATTATATTTTTTTTATGTAAAACCTTTATTTTTAAATGTATTTAAAATTTGTTTTTATTAATTTTCTTATAAAATTTCATTTTAAACAATACATACTTTAATATAAACATATTTTTTTATATTTAATTTCTACTAATTATTTAATTATTCATATTATTTTTGAATATCTACTATTTCCTTACACAAAATAATATCTTAAAATGATTTATTTTAATCTTTTGTTTCTCTATTAATAATTTCAAAAGTTAATGTTTTCAAATTCTAACCAAAAACACATTTTTCGAAATAAAAATTCCATTAAGGATTATTTTTTTAAAATTCTATTTATGTTTAAGTATTAAGTTCTATACATTTAACATAACAATTAGGAGTTTTCTCGTTATTTAATAATTACAAATTATTTCCATTGATAATATATAATTATATTCTTATTATTTTTATTTTATAAATATATATATATATAATTACACGTATTTCTATTATTTAATTTCACTTAAATATAATTAATTATCATATAAAGAATTATTATTTACTAAAATTAATTACTCTTCAGATGTTTTAAAAGGTAATTTCTTTAAATATTCAACTTAAATATTTCCTTATATATTCTAATATTCTGTATTTATTTCGCTTGTAAATTAAAAATTATTTTCAGAAAAAGAATTTTTTATCAATAAATCAACCAAAGAAAATTGTTTTTGAGCAAGAATTTGATTATTATGAGGATTTTTTATAAAAATGAAGCTTTTTTTATTTTATAAATAATTAATAATATCTTAAGTTAATTTAATTTCGAAAAAAGCATTGCTAATATCTCCTTTTTATTAAATTTGTTAATATTATTTCCTTAAATTTTCACATTAATAGAAAATATCGAAAATAATTTCAAACTAAAAGTTAAAAAAAATATTAATATTGACCAAAATATAACCTTTTTATAATAAAAGTTTAGAAAAAAAATGTTTTTTTTAAATAAGAAAATCTTGATTTTCCTAAATATTTTCAGTATTTTTTTAAATTTAAAAATTTAAACAAATTTCAATTTCTTAATTTTTAATTTCCAAACTAAAAATATTTTCGGATATTTATTTTTCTTAATAAGCTAATTTTTTATTATTTTCTAAATTTTTTAAACATACTTAAATTTTTAAATCATTCTAAAATAAATCTATATTATCTTCAAGTTTTTATTTATCTAAACTAAATGTATGCTATGACTTCATAATTATATTTGGTTTTATGTTTTATTTTAATTTAAATATACTTGAATCTACCCAATATGCTTTTTCTCCAATTAAATTAAAGCAATAACTAATACAAGCAAAATTATTTATATTTTCTTCTGAAATTTTTTATATATTTATATTTATTAAATTTATATTATATTATATTTTTATTTTTTCTATAATTTCTTATGTATTTTTTTAATTAAGATTTTTCTCATTTTAATTATTTTTTTCTTATTTTATTTATTCTTGATCATTCTAATTTTATTATAAAAATTGTACTTATTACTAATTTTATATTTATTATTAATATTATATTTATTATTAATTTTATATTAATTATTATTATATAATTTATTAATCTTCATTATTTAAGGAATAAAGGAATTTATTAAATTATAAATAAGAAACTTCAAATATAAAACTATTATTAATATGATCTTATTCTTTTTAAATGAACAAAATTATATTAAAAGCTTCCCAAAAGCTTATTATTATTTAAAAAAGTTCAAAAATTTCTATTATTTAAATTATATTTATATTAATTTTATCTTTCCACTATTTTGAATAAAAATAATAATAATTTATTTAAAATAAAAATATACATTATTTGTTTCTAATTATTAAATAAAAATATTATATTTTAAGTTAACTTATTCTTATATATTATCTATTATATTTTAAACATACCATTATTAGTTTTCTTAATAAGAAGAGTTTATTTTTCCATATTATTCTATTTATTCTAAATAAAAAAATATTTATTCTATATTAATAAGTTATTATTGTTCATCTTATAAAAAATAAACTAATTAATTAATAATTCCATTATCAAAAAATTTAAATTCTTCATTTAAAAAATTCAGGAAATTTTATTTTTTAATAAATCCTAATTCTGAAATTTATTATAATTAATTCTAAAATTATTTAAAAGTAATATTTTACTATATTAAACTATCTTTTAAAAAAAGAAAGACTTCATTAATTTAATTAACAATTTATTACTAAAAAATAATATAAGCATTATAAGAATCCATAAAATAATTTAAAGGAAAATATTCTTTTTATTAAAAATTAAAAGCATTTGTAATTTACAAAATTAATTAAGGATTAAAATTTAAAGGTAAATTTATTAAAAAATTATGTATTTTTATTTAAGATATTTAATTATTTCTATATTCAAAAATAAATTTTCTTATTTAATTTTCAATTTTTTTTTCATTTTTTTTTATTTAATAAAATATCAAAATAAAGTTTTTTCCTAAATTATCTTCATTTATTAATATTTCTTTATTTATACTTTTTTTATTAATATTTTAAGGAAAATTTGCAGTTTAAAATTCTTTCTCATTCTTTTATTAAATATCTTCTTTTTATTAATAATCTTTATTTTCTTAGATTACTTATATTATATTTGCTTGGTTTTATTTTTATTAATACATTATTTAATATTTTCCAATTTGTTAAACACTTCCAAATAATAAAGTAGTATAAACTTTACCTATTTCTTCTTATTATTAATTACTTTTTAAAATACTTAAATAATCATCATTTAAAATAATTAATTAATTATTATTTGTTTCATAATTATTATTTAATAAACATTAATGTATTTTTCTCATATCAATTATTGTTATACCTAACAAATTTTCTTTTTAAAATTAATTTTTAGTCCAAAATTCAATAATAAAAGGAAAATTAAGCTTTTTTTTTTTTTTTAATATTTTATAAAGTTTAATATAATTTAATAAAACTTACCATTTTATGAATAGCTCTAAAATTTACTTAAAATGCTAATGTATAATTTAAATCTTAGTTATTTTCACTTTTATTAGATTATACATACTCTTAACTTCCATATATTTTAAACTTTGCAAAAAAATATATTTCTTTCTCACTAAAATTTTTAAAAACTAGTATTTTCCCTAAATGCACTAATATTTAAAATCTAAAATTTACTTTCTAATCAAAATTTCTTTTTTTTATTTATAATTTTTAAATATTTTATTATTATTATTCATTATCTAATTATATTTTATTGCTTAAATTTATATTATGTTCTTTTTTTATTTAATTTTTAATTGCTTTTTTATTTTCTAAAAAAGATATTCCTAATTTTAAAACTCCCAAGATATTTTAACTTTATTAAGAGTTATTGCTTTATTATTCAAATATTTAATTGCCATATATATTTATATAAAAAAGACCATTTAAATCTTTGTATTTTAATTTAATATAATCTATATGTAATAAGCCATATCCTAATTCATTTACAAATTTAATATCCTATTTATTAATTTATTTATATATATAATTTTATTTTTACTCTTTAAATTTCAATAGTATTCATCTTTGGTAATTCAAAAACTTTTAATTAAAACTTAAAATTCTATGTGATATATTAATTAAAGAAATTATTTTGATTTAATTTTAATTATTCAATATTAATTTCTTGATTAAATTAGAAAAATTCATCATATTTTTTTTACAATAAATTCTATTTTTTTAGATTAGAAAATATATATAAAAATTTAAATTATGTATTTAATTATTTATATACTTAAAATTATTTTCATCTATTTAAAAACATTCAGGAAAAACAATTTCCAAATAAAAATTTTTATCTTTAACTTAATTAAAAAGATCCGCATTTTAACATTCAAAACAAAAAACTTTAATTTTAATTTAATCTTTTAATTTAAGTTCATCTAAAAAATAATTTTTAGACTAATTTATATTAATTTCTTCTTAAATTAATTCTTCATTAACTTTTTTTTTAATCTCATCAATTTATTTTTCTTTAAATTTTCGAACAATTTGTTTCTCATCATGTTTTTATTAATGATATCTTTATAAATATTTACTTTCTTTTTCTTACAAATAAATTAGTTATTCTCCTATTTTATTAACTTATTCTAATTATTAATTAATAGAAAATTAAAGTTCTTCAGTTAAATTAGGCTTAATACTAATATCTACAATATTATTATTTTTATTTTCATTTTTATTAATTTTAAAGCTTTTTTTAAAGGACTTTTATTCACTTTTATAGGAGAAGAAAACATGTTTTTTCTTTTTATTAATATTTTCAGGAGGCTTTTTTAGATATTTTTAAACTTCGTAATTTTAATCAATTTTAGGTATTAATTTCTCTTCTTCTTTTCTTATTTTTTCTTTTTTTTTTTTAATTTTTTATATAATAAAATCATCTAAATTAAAATTTTTATCAAATTTAAAGTTTTTTTAATTTTTTTTTATTCAATTTCATACACTATTTTACTTATTTCAGTATTAAAATTACTTTAAATTTATAATTTTATATAACCAATTTCTTTTTTATTTAATATAACTTTATATTCTTTATATTATTCTTTTTTGAAAATGGATATTGTTTCTTAATTAATTCTTATTTATATTTTTTTAAATTTAGATAAAATAATAATAAAATAAAAATTATTTGTACAAGTGTTATTATATTAATATTTCTTAAAAAGATAAATAAGTAAAGCCTTATATTTAACCTTTTTCATCAGTAATTCTCATCTAAAGAAATTCCATATCTAATAAATATTATCTAAATTCCAAAATAGAACAGCAAATTTATGCATTATATATATGTTAATTATTAGTTTGTTGTTATTATAATTATTTTAAAATATTTATTTTATCATCTTCACCATAAAAATGAAAATAAATTATATAAAAATCATTAAAATAATCATTATTAAATAATTTAATTTCTATTAATTTAATTTAGATTTCACCATATTTTATTTAAGAATACTTCTCAATTTTCGGAGGTAAAATATTAACTAAATATTTAAATATTAAATATTAAATATTGAATATTAAATATATTATATTTATATAAATATATATATATATATATATATATATATTTATATATAGTTTTTTTTTTAAATTGTATATTTTTAAACATTTGTTATTATTATCATTAATTAATATATCACTTAAATCCATTTTATTTTATTTTTTATATATAAAAAATTGTTTCAATATTTATTTTTATTTTTTTTAAAAAAAAATTTAAATTAATAACATTCACATAAAATATAATATACATTTACAACATAATTAAATTATTAATGTATTTTTTTAAAAAAAATTCTTAATAAAAATATTATTTTATTAAAATATAATATATTAAAAATAAATATTTTATTTAAACTAAAATTATTTTTTTTCTTTTTATTTTCTAAAATCTATATTTTTTCTTATTATATATTTAATTTAAATAAATATATACTATTTTATATACATTTATTAAATAAAAATATATAATTAATAATAACCTACATTATTTTTTCATAATTAATATTAAATATTTTTCAATTTTTAAAATTAAAAATTTTTATTAATAATATTTTTTATATAATTTTTAACGTAAATACATAAAAAATTTTTATTATTATTATAAAAATAATATTCATTTTTTTTTAATATTTTTTTTATTTTAGATTTTATAATTTAATTAAAATAAAATAATATCTGAACAATATTTAATTAAATTAAAATATATTTATATTAAATAATAAATATATTAATCATATTTTATTTAATTATATCATAAATTAAATAATATAATTTATATTTTTTTTTATTTTTAAATTTAATCTGATTTAAATTAATTAAAAATAAATAATAAAAGAAATTAATTATTATTTATATTTTTTTAAAAAAAAATTGATATATTAAACATTTTAATTATAAAATATAAAAAATTAAAAATGGACTTTTCAAAATATACTAATTTTCCTAAAACTGATTATTTATATTAAGAACATAAGCATTTTCTACAATTGCCATTCATACTGGTTGCGATCCTGAAAAGTTCACGGCTCAATAAATGTCCCAATTACTTTAAGTACAACATTTGCCTAAAAGGCTCCTACTTAATTATACTCTGAATTCGATTACGGTCGTGCCGGAACTCCCACTAGAGACGCCTTTGAGAAATGTATCGCAGCCTGCGAATATGGTAAATATGCTATAGCTTTTGCCTCCGGATGTGCAGCTATGACTGGTGTAGTACACGCATTGCCTAAAGGATCTCATATATTAATATCTGACGATGTTTATGGAGGTACAAGCAGATATATGCGTCAATATGCAATAGAAAAGTTTGGTTATTAAGTTGATTTCGTAGACTTGACTAACATTGAGGTTGTAAAAAGCAACTTAAAATAAAATACAAGCATTGTTTGGATCGAAACTCCCACAAACCCTTTAATTAAGTTAGTTGATATTGAAGAATTAATAAAAAAAGTACGTCAAACACACCCAAACGTCTGGATTTTAGTGGATAATACATTCGCCACTCCTTATCTTTAAAGTCCTTTGCTTATGGGAGCCGATATAACTCTTAATTCAGTTTCTAAATACATCGGAGGTCATTCAGATATAATTATGGGAGCTATCGTTTGCAAAGATAAGACTATACATTAAAAAATATATCATGCATCTTTAAGTTTTGGAGGATGTCCTTCGCCTTTTGATTGCTATTTGGCTTTAAGAGGACTTAAAACACTAGAATGTAGAGTTAAAAATCACTGCAAAAATGCATTTTCAGTTGCTAAATTTTTAGAAGATCACCCACATGTTGAAAGTGTTATTTACCCAGGGTTAAAATCACATCCTTAGCATGAAATTGCTAAAAAATAAATGAGAGGACCAGGAGGAATGATATCTTTCAGAATTAAAGGAGGATTGAAAGAAGCTAATATATTTTTATAATCTTTTAAATTGGTTGTTTTGGCAGAATCTTTAGGAGGAGTTGAAAGTATTATATTTTTTTTATTATTTTATATTTTATTTTAATAATAATAAAAAAAAGCTTTGGTTGAACATCCAGCTTAAATGACTCATGCTAGCATCCCAGAAGATATTAGAGCTAAATTGGGAATTACTGATAATTTTATTAGAATTTCAATTGGACTTGAAGATGCTGTTGATATTATGGAAGATTTTAATTAGGCTTTGGAAAAAGCATGTGGAAAAATTTGATTTTTTTTTTTTTTAAATCGACATTTTTCTAATATCATATAAATTAGTTTTTGTTTTTTATTTTTTTGAAGACTTAATTCTTATTATTTGCTTTTGTTTTAGAAGAAATATATATATATTATTAATTTTTTTAAAAGTTAATCATTTATTATTTTTTTACGTTTATCTATCATTTTTTAATATAATAATCATATTTATTAATTAGTTTTTCTATTTTCTTTTAAATAGCAAACTGCACCTCCTGAAATTATCTAAAATATTATTAAAAAAATAGTTATAATCGAAAATAAATTACGTTTTAAACATTTAAATTTTAATATTTATATATTAACAAAGGTTCTAAAACATTTTATGTATTTCCCGTACCTAAATTACCATGTTCATTCCTTTTTGTATTTTTTTATATTTAACTAAAAAAAAAAATACCATCCCCAAACATATAAACCTTAAGAAGTTATTAAATAATTACATTCAGAACCGCATTAAATTAATTATACATTTCCTTATATTTTCTATATATAAAAATCTCATTTATGTATGTTTTTTTTATATATATTAACATACTTATATTTAATGAAATTAATTAGAATTCTCTAATTTATTATTTCCTTATTATCCTAAATCACCTCTACCTATGCAATATATTTCATTATTATCTTATTATTTATTATTTATTATTTATTATTTATTATTTATTATTAAAATTATAATAGAAATATACCTTTCAAAACTAATATATGATTCCATCCTGTACACATTTCTTTTACATTTTCATTAATTTTTATAATATTTTCATATTTAATATTTTCTCCAGTCAATTATCCATATTTATTGTCTCCCCATCTTTATTTAAAAAAAAAACATATAAAGAATGTTAAAAATAAAAACCCAAAAAGATTTCCTTCATAATCTAAAGCACAAACAAATTTGTATCCACAGGAAATTTATTTAATTTAAAAATTAATTTCTTTGTTTTCTTCAAATTAATACAAAATCTTTTTATCAATAAAACCTCCTAATTCAAAAAATTTGTTCTATCCAGTACAATAGACCTTTTATTATTTATTTTATTATTTTTCTATAATGATACTTTAGCGAAAACCACATTTTAATATATATTCGCCATTTAATTGAAAAATAAATTATGGATTTTCAAAATTTCTTTTATTATTTTCGCCTTTTCCTATTTCTCCAAATTTATTTGAGCCAAATCCATATAAATTATTATCAACTTATTTTTAAATTAAAATAAGAATAAATAAACTAAGAGAAAATTATAATATAATTACAATCTATAAGTAAAGCATGATGCCATCCACAAGAAATATTTTTTATTTTTTAATTTTCTTAAATTAGTTTAGGAATTTACAATATATTAATCTTTTTTTTTATTTAGATTATAAAAAAATAAATATTGTAAAATAATATTTATTTACTTTGTTTGAATTCTTAATAAACTCACTTTCTCCATATTTATATACTTTACCATCTATTGTTAATATTAAGCCCATCATACCATTTATTTCTAATTTTTATATTTATATTTAATCGGTTTATTCATCTATTTAAGAAACTTTAAATTCATAAATATCATCTAAATTATTTTATAAAAGTAATCCAGTACTTCCTGAGCCAGTTACCCAAATTTAAGAAAGTTTAAAATAATTTAACTGTTCCATTAAATAAAAATAGAAATTTTTATAAATAATATCTTTTTTAAAAATAATTGAATTAAATAAAACTCCTTTTTTGAGAAATTTTATATGAAGTTATTCCTAAAAATAAGATAAAAAATTATTATAAAAACTAAATTTTTGTTTATATTTTTTGATTGTATTAAAAATAAAAATATATAATATTTATAAAAATATTTCATAAAAACAAAAAGTATATTTGAAAAACTAAATAAACATAAGAAACTATTAAATTTCCTTTATTCTTAATACTATATATATTTAAAGGTTCTAAAAATAAAATAAAAAAATAAAATATTTTTAAAAAAAAAATCTAAAACAAAAAAAAAAAACCAAAAAAATAATAAATAAAATTATATTAATTACATTTCTTCTTAATGGTTTTAATAGTACATCTAGTAACCTATTAATCAGGCATATTAACATTTAAACTAGGAAAATCATTTTAAGCAGTAACATAAAAGTCATAAACTAATCTATCTTTAAGTCCATCAAAAGTCAAATTAAAGTATTTCCCTTTTTTATCTACATAACTACTTCCCTAAATCTACACAGGTAAATTATTCTAATTAAGTTTTTAAATAATCTAAAAAGAAGTTGGATAAATACTATTCGGTAAATCATTTAAAATAACTTTACTTTCGCTAATAATAGTAGAATTCTCACTTCCGATTTTGGGAATTCCAATAACATAAACACTTCCACATTCCGTAAGTGAAAACTAAATTGAAACTTAACTTATAGTTCTATTTAGCATTTTCGGTTATTGGACAAACGATGGAATATTCTAGCTCATATTTTTCATTGTAATAAATTATTCAGTATCTAATCTTGGAATAAAAGTCCTTATTTCGGTCCTCCTAGTATTTAAAAGCTCCACAATTCTAATAGGAGTAAGTTCCGGGTCTTCGTTTATAGGATCTGGTAATAAAAGTAAATTCCAATAGAGTATATTTAAGTCATCTGAAACATCTAAATTGGCATCTTTACACTTCGTTTCTCGTTCAATAATTCTTGCTTTTTCAATTGATACCATTTCAGCCATTTTTGCTATATATTCTTTTTTTACTTCATATAGAATTGCCTATTAGAATAGTTTTAAAGTAAATTAGGCTATTTATTAAGGAGCTAAAGTCCTAAAAGCGATTTTTTTGTAAGTTTTATTTTCTATATTATTCATATTCATTATAAACATATAAATTTCATAATCAATATCCGGTTTTAAATCGTAAATTAAAAAAGTGGCTTTTTTATCAGTCCTTCGGATATAATTAATTCCAAACAAAGGATTACTAAAGGAAAGAGTGTAGTTAAATTTTTAATTTTTCACATCTAAAAAAGTTGGAATAGGAATACGTTAATTCGCAATAATAAAAAAAAGAAAGCCTTTTTAGCTCCCCTTTATAGTTAGTTTCACCGATGAGCGTGTAATTTGACTTATTTCGGGATTTTAATCTAAAAATTAAGGCGGCGTATAATCCGCTGGGTCATTTCTTATTTCAATGCAATTATTTTCGTCTTTGTAAAGTTTATCTAAAGTAGGATCATCCTCATCATCTACATTATAAACAAATAACTCAAACGAATCTTTATCAAATCCGTCTAATAAATGATATACTTTCACATTTGGATCACTTAATTATTATTTAAAATACACAGTATATGATTAATGTTCTTAATCTTTATCAAAAGAAACTTTCGCCACATTTAAAGAAGCCGATAAATTCTCATTAAAAAGTGTAGTACCATCAAAAATATTCTAAATAAGACTAACTTTGACAATAAGTTCTTAATAAGGTGGATTTGGTATTCTTACCATCAGAGGATAACTTTATCCATCCCTTCGAATATATTCCATTTTTTCAAGTCTGACGTGTCTTTTTAAAGTTCCTTTAACCATCCGAATTTCTGTCATTTTTAAATCCGCATAAGTAGGCGGGTAAGTATCTCCTGTTTTTGACCAAGTAATAAAAAATGATTTCAATAATATAGTTCTCGGAGCTGCTATTTTAAAAGTCACTTTTTATTACTTATATTTAATTACGACAGGAGTAGGTCTTATTAAAATGGAAGAATCCAACACATTAGGAGTTAAAGTGAGTGTAGTTTTCGCTTTATGATTGGGATCTTCCGGTATATTAAAATTTATAATAATAGAATCACTAAATGAGCCTACTTCTAAATCATAAGGTAAATTATTATTTACATCAATTAATTTTCCCTCATAAGTAGTTGTAATGCAGGCTATTTTCAAATTATTATAAGTTCTTCCCAGTATTATTTTATTCAAACTATCATAATTGTATACTATGAAATCTTTAGTCTAACCCTATATATCGGGAGAACGTACATTTTATATAGTGGCTGTAATATAGCCGTCTTTATGACTTTACCATTCTTTATTATTCGTTTATATAAAAAACCTCAAGTTTTCATCTTCCATTTTACAATTTGCAAAAAAAGAAAACTTTTAATTAATCGTACATTTTCCATCATAATAATCCACGGTAAAATCTTAAGGAAAATCAATATAAAGCTATCCCCCGTAAGTATTATCTAATACACTCTATTCTGGTTCAATTACAAAGCTATATGAGCTAATTTACTGCCTTGAGTACTCAGTGGAGCTTTTTAATGAAATTAAATTGATATTTTCCGGAGCTAGAAAAGAGACTATGTTTTTGATAGAATTTGAAGCTTGGATTAATTTATAACCATCTATGTCTAGTAATCCTGTTTAAAAAACCTCGTTTTATAGAGAAGTGCTTATTTTTCTATTAGGATTTACTATTCCGAAAATCTTCAATTTTATTTCATTATTAATCAAATTTTTAGAGTAAAATCCACCTATTTTTAACACTCTTCTATATAAAATATAATATAAAGCCCCATCTAAATCTTTTGAAGTGACAATTAATTTATATGGCCCCAAATTAACATCATAATTACTTGGAAAACTAATAAACAGGAATTAGCCTTTCAAAACCTAATTAATAGCACTCGTAAACTTTAAAGTAAATTCATAAGATGCTCTTTCTCCTTCATTTTATGGGTAAAAATTCATCAAAGAGCTTTACATATTGACCGTATTAGCCTCTATAGTAGTAGATTTATTATTCGAGTTGGAATAAATAACATCAGTAGCCGTATTTCCTTTATAATAAATTTTGATTTAGAAATTTCCTACTCTATTAACACTATTCTAAACCAATCCATAGTATTCTAAAATAACATTCATATTCAATATAGAATCTTCATAAGTTTCCAAACTAAGAACTCTCGTAAGAGGATTTAAGTTACATGACTTTAAAAAAAAAAGTCCTAATCTAGCCGCACAGTAAACATCTTAAACATTTCCTTAATACAGATCATTTTAAGGAAATTCATTTGGAAAAGTAATTTTTACAGCCGAATATTTCGGAATAATATTACTTGTTTTTACCTCAAATAAATAAATACCAGCTTTTCCTTTATTACTTGGCAGAGAATTTATATTCTCAAAACTTAAATTAAGAGATGGTGCTACACCCCCAATAATAGCCTAAATATTACTCTATTAGATTGCAAAAGCACTATTTAGGCCTATTTAGTTTCTAAAAGTAACCATAATATTTTAATTTGAGCTCGGATTAGTAATCGCAGTGATTGTTAAGGAAACATATTCTGTATAATCTTATATTTTGAACTTGTCTATAATAACAACATTATTATTTACTGTGCATTAAATTTTATTATCTTGATCAAAATCTATTAAATTCACAAAATTCATACATTCTATAATTCCTGAATAATCACTCAGTTTATAAACTGGATTTGGGAAAGAAAAGTCTATTATATTCACAAACTTCATCGTTATTTTAAACTAGAAAGTATATTTTGCCCATTTAAAGCCTTATTTATCATTATCTAGTATTAATTTTAAATCCTATATAATGCCTATACTAGGATTATCGAAATTAATTGGAATTTCCTATAAATAAACATTCGATTTTGAAGTATAAAGTGTACTTCTGAAATTCATCCTTTAAAAATCAGGTGTTTTTACTTTATTTATGCTTATTTTTAAATTCCCAGTATTTATAATTATACCCGGATTAATAAAAATACTCTACATACTGTTAAAAATAAATGCTTTTTTATTCAATTCCATTAAATTAGTCCCTAATTTAATCTCTGGGTTATCCGCAAATGAAAATCCTAGAGGAAGACTGAAATAAATGCCGTTTTAAGCCCCAGCAGCAATACTATTAGATATATTAATAGTAAAAGAAACTTCTATTTCAGATTGTAAAACAATGCTTCCTGTATATGCAGCTATTATACTAGCAGCAGGTACCAAAGAATAAGAAGTAGAGGTTGCAATTTATACAAAATCAGCTGATTGAGTGATTTTTCTTGTTATTTTTTTTTCTGAAATATACATAAATATCTGAGCTTTAGGTATCTAATTTATAGTAGATGTATATATTAAAGGAATTCCGAAACTTAAAGTACGAGGAGTATCCGATTTAGGAAGTTCATCATAATTTTAGACTCTAATAATTGTATAAGCAGTTCCTGAGTTAAAAACGGAACATTAAAAATTATATCCAATAGCATTTTTCAAACCAGAAATAGGAATACAGTCAATAATGCCCTTATCAGAAAAATTATAACCCAATTCTATTTATTTATATTTTTTTTTATATATGTTTTAATAATAAAATTATTACTTTCATCTATAACTTTATCAATAAGTACATCAATAAAAGAAAAAGTCACAAATGGGTCATCTACTGTTTTAATTCCAGAACTTAAAGCATTTAAATAATTAAAAGATACAATAAGAATATTCGGGACATTTATTTAAGTTGATAAAATTCCATAATTTACATTAATAATAACAGGAGTAACTTTATGTATGAAATCTAAATAATATAAATATTAATTCCCTTAATTATTATTAAAATACATAATTGCCCTTATTAAATAATCATTTGGAATTTGAGGGTTTATTAAACCTTTTATTGCTAATGTTGAAGGATTAATTTCAGTGCCTCCCATTTAAAAAGCATATGAAATATCATTTACATCTATAATTATTTAACTATAAGTTAAATAACAAGGATATATTTTTGTATTGGGAGTTTAACCGAATTTTGTAAATGTACAAATAGGAACACCTGAATAATCGTTTGGAATTTCGAATATTATTTTTCCTGTATTTTAATAGCTACTACTTATAGCAGGATTTAAATCAATTAAAGTAAAAGTAAGTGTAAAAACTATTGTATTTTAAGAAACTATATTCATATTATTATTAGTTAATGAAATATTATTATTCATAGGGCTAGTATCGTAAGAACTTTAAGCTTTTAAAAAAAAAAAAGTATTATATATATATGTATAGGAAAATATAAATATATATATATAAAAATATATATATTTATATTTATATACATATATATATATATACGTGGTTTTATAATTTAAATTTATGTAGAAACTGATACTGAATCTTAATCTACAATTTATAGAAAATTTTCTGTCTAATAAGTTGTAATAGATATTGGTTCTGTGAAAAGTAGTTCGTTTTCTTAGAAAGCATAAGGCTTTATTTTTGCTACAAAATAAACTTAAATATATTCATTAGAGAATCTACTTCTTGTATACTATTGAAAGTTTGTCAAATAAATATTATTCGCAAAAGCTGTACATAATGAATCTTCATTTAGACTTTTATCAAATAAACCTCCTATAATTTAGCAATTTTCAACTGACTCAAAGTCAGTCACTATCATAGAAGATTAAAAAGCATTTGTTGGTTTAAAACTTAATATATATTATCTCTAGAATCCTGAAAACTAATCATATAAGGAATAATAAGATTTCAAACTTACCTAAGTTATTATTCCGGGCAGTATTTTTAATCCAATTACATTATGTGCAAGTTCAATTGTAGTATTTGTTTAAGATCTCAAAATATCATATTTAAATAAATCCGTTATTAGCGATTTTTTGGGATTTTAAACATCTTTTAAACGTAATTTGATTTAAGTACCTATTTTATAAATAATTAATATATGATAATATATATAAAAAGTGCCTTTAGTAATAGATTATTAATTTCCTCTAAAAGTTAAAACATTCGGACTTAATTTAGAAGTAAAACAAAATAAATTTCCTTATAGAATTTATTGTTTATCATTTGGAATATTATCGCACTAAGCCATTAAGTAATCCGAAACATCATATAACATTTCAGGCATAGTTATTCTAAAATCAATATCAGCTGGCAAATCAGTCGAAGGTGTCATTTCAAAAATATAATTGCTTATTTCTCCTGCATTTTAATTTGAGTTTTATTCAAAATATACTAAACCACTTAATAAATTTTAAAAAAGGCTTCGAATGGCCAACAACTGAAAAATGTAAATTTTCATCTAGAACAAATCCGTCTTTTGTATACGTTGTCTTTATAAAAAACTACCCTGTACCTCCTTACTTAGAAGGATTTTTTACTCCCTATATCATTATTGTTATTGGTGTTTCTTTCGGCCAACCATTTATTGGAATTTGTATTGTTCGTGATTTTATGAAAAATGTTCCTTAGGGTACTTCTTTTGGATATGGAGCTAATATCTTAGATTTTGATGGAGTTATGCCTGTTGGATATTAATTTTCGGGAAATGTAATTTCTATAAATCCTGTGGATGGTATAGGTGTATCGAATATCATTGAAAAATAATAATCAGCTATTGAGTTTGGATTAGTTGTCGATGTTACTATGTAATAAGAGGAGTATTAACGAACTCGACCAGTTAATATTTATTAGATATATATTATTAATGTTATTATTATTTTTAAGGTTGTTATTTTCATATTATTTTTTTATGTTTTTTTTTATTTTTAGGGTTTGAATTTTTTTTATTATTATTATTTTTAGTAATGGAGAAAATATTTTTTTTATATTTTACTGAGATGATTGATTAAAATAAAGACTTTAAATATTATTATTCTTATTTATTTTTTGTAGATATTCTTAGATTTTAATAAATATAAAATATATTTATATATATATATATATATATATATATATATATATATATTATTTATTTTTGTGTATATATAAATATATAATATTTTTTTTTTTTTTAATTTAAACATGAAAAATAAAAATTTATTATGAATTGTTAATTTGATCAAAGTTTTTTAAATATTTAGTATTTATTATAAAATAATTGATTAGAAGTAAATACTAATTTAATTTATAAAATTTAATTTTAAACTAAAAAAAAAAATTAAAAAAAAATATATTAGTTTTTTAAAAAAATTTATTTGTTTCTATATTATTTACTGAAAAAATAAATATAATAATATATTTTTATTATTTTTAAATAATCATTAACAAATATAAGTATTTTTTTTAATTTTATAAAATTACTATTATAATTATAATTAAAATTTTATATATCATTTATAATTTATTATTAAAATATAATAAATCAAAAAATACTTAATCAATCAAAAAAAAATAAAGCTCATATTTAATGTTGTAAAAAGAAGATTCAATAAAAAAGTAATCTTGTGTTAGGTTTTAGATAAATTATTGTACATAATTTGGTTAATCAGTTTACATATTAGGAAATATACGTTCCTTAGGAAATTGGTAAATATAAACAGGATTAAGAATGGAATGGAATAATGTAAAATAATTAGCAATATAAAATTAAAAAACGAATAAATATAATTAAATAATAATTACATTTAAAAATTACACATTTATATATAAACTTTAACCAATAATTTTTTACTCATTTATTTAATAATGATAATGATAATAAAATAAAAATAGGATCATTCATGGAAGCAAGTATTATATTCTAATTAACTTGACGAATAAGACTTTTAAAACAGAATAGAATATAAATATTGTATAGCAGATACTAATAATCCTACATGTGTATTTAATTGGGAAGAAGGAAATAATAGAATATTTTTCTTTCCAAAAGTAAGCTAATTATGCTTATAAGACGTATGGAACCATATTAAATTAATATTTAGGCTATTCCAAGAAAAAAATGCGAATGAAGTGTATGTATTGGGCAATTATGATGATTTAGGAAGCTTTGACTAGCCATAAAAAATGGAGAAAATAATAAAAACTGATTATGCGACATAAAGCTAGATAATTTTTTGGGAAAAAACAATATGGGTAAAATCTCATAAAAATAAAATAAAATACAATTATGCGAAAAAAGATGATAATTAAATGCTTATTTTAGATAGATAAACACGCAGATTTAAAATGAAATAAATATGTAATTATGTAATATATATATGTATATATAACATTATGCATTTGTTTTTTTCTTTTAATTCTTTTTTTTTAATACTAAAGAATTGCTTAGAAATTAATGATAATGATTTCTGTATATCATTCACCATAGATTAAATTGACGATAATATTTTTATTGGACCTTATCCTTAAAGTGAAGAAGATATAAAATAATTAAAAAATAGAGGCATTAAAGCTGTCCTGAATCTTTAAACATATAAAGACATGGTTTTAAAAGGAATAAAATACGTAGAAATACTTAAATTCTATAAAAAATAACAAATAAATCCTTTCAATTTTCCTATAATAGATATGGATATAATTGACATGTGTTATAAACTAAAAAATGTTTCTCGTTTATTAAATTTTTTAGTTGAACAATATAAAGTATACAATTAAATTTTTATTTTAATATAAATATTTCTTTTTTATTTAAAAATTATAAAAAAATAAAAAAAGAAAGTTTATGTTCATTGTACGGCTGGTATTTTTAGATCTTCGTAATCTATTATTGGATATTACACTTTTTATAAAAAGTTTAAGTTTTCTTATGCTTTTAAACTATTATAAAAATAACATCCGATTTCAGTTGTTAGTAGAGGTAATAATTATATATAAAAATTCACATTTATATTTAATATATTATTTATATAAAAAAAAAGAATATATTGAAATGGTTATGAATAGTAAACCAGTATAAATGGCTAATTCATAAGAAGATTTAGGGGTTTAAGATAAAGATAAATATAAAAATAATTTAATGTCACCATAAGAACCACTAAGCTTATTTAAATATTGAAAAAGAAATAAATTATATAATAATAATAATCATTATTACATTATTATTATTATACATATTATAATCAATATTAATATTAATATTAATATTATTATTATTATTATTATTATTATTATTATTTTATAATTATTATTAATATATTATATTATTTTTTTATTTATAATTTTTAAAATATAAAAATTTTATTTAAAAATCAACAATATTTTATATTATATTTATTATATTATATTTTTTTTACAATACTAAACATAAAAAATTAAATATTCTTTTTTTAATTATTATTTTCTAAATTTTATTTATTTAAAAAGATTTATTTTATTATTAATACATAAATAATATAATAATATAGACTTGTAGATTGGACATAATATAAATGAAAATAAATATTATAAAATAAAATTATTTTAAATATATAAATATACAATATATTTTATAATAAAATAAAATATAATTAAAACAAAATAAAAACACAAACATAAATAAATATCATTCATTATTATCTACTTATCAAAAAATCTTTTAAATCACTTTTAGCTTTCTCAACGTTTTCTTATAGTTAAGCTTTCTCTTATTCATTTAACCCTTAAGCTATAATTTAATAAAACTAAGCATTATTTTACGCAACTTTAATTAATTATTATTCTAAAAATATAATTTCATCAAATTTATCAAGTGGACATTAATAACTAAATAATAATTATATAAAAAATAATATATATTTATATATTACTTATAATTATATTCATATCTATCAAAATTATTATATTCATCTTCATCATCATCTTCATTATTAAGAAGTTTATTATTTTATTCTTATTATTCTCTAACTTTTTACAATTTATCAACTTATTATTACAATTAACTTTAGAAATCACCTTTATCTTATTAATTTTAATTTTCTTCATCTTCTTCATCTTCATCATCTTCATCTTCATATTGATTTTCTTCTCTTAAATGTAAAATTTAATTACTTAAAGCTACACATTCTTTCATTATATTTTAATAAATTCCCACTAATTCTTAATTTTATAAACCGTTTCCCAATATAGATGCAAATCCAATCATTAATCTTTATTTTTATACTTCACTTTTGAAAAACTTTGTCATTGTAAATAATTTTTAAAAAATTAACTAATTGTATTTGGACCAAAACTACCCAAAAGTACAAAACTATCTTTACAATTATAATAAAAACACAAGCATATAACTTCCATATTTGCCACCAAAACATCTTTTTTTAAATTCTTTATTGACAAACTAGTCAAAGCCTACTTAAAAATAGCCGTAAAAATCTCACTAGGAACTTTCTAATCGACCACCTAATTTTCCAAAATGGCCAAAAACAATCCAATTGAACTTTTCAAACACCCATCATCCAAAAACCCATCCTAGCTTCCTAAAAAGTAGCTTTTTTTGACCAAAGAAAAAACCTATTCAATCCACGGAACACCAAAAAAGTCTCTCCCATTCAAAAATACCTCCCAGCCTTTCTAAATGAAATTTTTTATAATAACAACTACATCATCCACATACTCAAATCCCCAACCTTCTATAGATTTTTTAACTAACTTCTACTATGCCAAATCACTAATTGAATTAATTAAATCATCTTATAAATTTTCTTTTTTACCAATAATTATATAGAAAAGATTCCCTAAATAAAACCACAAAAGACTCTCTTAATTTATATTTTACACTCTAAAACATATATGTTATAATAAATACAAACCCTCATCAATAAAACACGAATATTCATACAAAAAACACTCATTTATAATTGGTAATACTATATTCTAGCTTATTTTTAAAAAAGCATCTTCCGGTATTTATGTAGTAATGATTTTTCCCAAAGTAATTAAACATTCGTTTGCTGCTAAACCGCATACCCCATCATAGTCTTCTTTTTCGATATTTTCGTTATTATTCTTATCTTTTAATTTAAAGAAAGCCTATTATAAATGTGAGCATAAATCATACGCATAAGGCCCTATATTTTCCTAAAAATGGATCACAATACCCTATAGGGCCTAAACTAAGTCTTCACTATCGATTTCTTCCATTAATTTAAGATATATTTCTAATAATTCCTTTAAATGTCCTTTTATTAACTCTCTGGCGTTTTTTTAATAAAGTAAATTATTTAAAGAAAGTGCCGCTTTATATTTCACAATTAAAATTTTGTCATTTAAACATGAACTTACTTTTTAAACTATTTCAGTTAATAATTATTAGTTTTTAAATTTAACGAAACTGAATTTACCTAAAATTTAGCAAGCTCTTGAACGCATAATTCCAGTTTTTTCCTAAAAGGAAATTTCCGGAAGGACTATATTTTATAAAAAGCATTCCATTTATTCTTTTATTTTATTATTTTCCCCAAAAAAAAGTTACTCTTTTAAATACCCTATAGCAAAAAAAAGCCCATCTTTTATTTACAAATTCAATTAAATTTCCGGATTAAACGGATGCACTTTGTTCTACAAAAAACAACTAATAAATCCAAAAAACTTATCCAGTAATTAATTATTATTATTAAAAGTTTTTAATATTCCCTATATTAATTCCATACCTGTAATTTTATTACTCTTATAATTTCCTTATAAAGAAACTTCCTCTTATATGATAAACTCCTAAGGATCTTCATCGAATGTCACTAAATCATTCTATTTTAAATAAATAAGAGGGATAAGGCATTTAAAAAGTAAATTTTCATGCTAATTTTAAATTATATGGACTAATTAATTAATTTAAAGACATCTATTAATATATTTAATAGCAAAATAAATACAAGCCTACCCTACGAACTATTACTAATTCTAAAAAAGAATTTGAATAAAGCTCTCGAGTATTTTCCCAAAATGATTTTCAATTAGCCATTCAGCCAACGGTTATTATTCCTTTTCAATTATTTGAATATTTGCCAATCTTAAAGCAATTTTCGTTAAAATCTAGCTTGCCCATTTTTTATTTTTCCAAAGTATATTTTTATTCCTTTAATTAATAATTTCTTAATTTTCAGTTAAACTACTCAATTCTACAGGCATTTAATGATCTATTAAAAGTTTGAAAAACCCAATCCATTCACTTAAAAGTTCCTTTTATTATAAACTACTTGGCGTTTCTAAATTTATACACTTAAAAAAAATCTTTAAAATCGGCTTTAGAATATGTGCATTTGTTTAATTATATACAGGGGTTAATTAAATGATTATTTTTTAAAAATAAGGAAATACTCTAGGTATTAAAGTGTCTAAATATTTTCTTTTCTCATTCAATTCAAACTCATAGTTATCAAAAATTGCCTTTAAAGCCAGTAAACACCCCAATATTTCTTATTCATTGGTATTACTATGTAATTTTTGGACTATATTTTCCAATAAATAAGGCCATTTTTCAGGAAAATCATAACTACAAACTTCATTAATTATTTTAGAATATAATTTTTATAATTAAGATATTTATACTGACCTTATAAGTGCTTCTAAAAGATTTTATTTAACAGATTCTTTATCCTCATCTGAAAAAAAGAAATTGTTTTTATTTTATTGACTCCAGTATTTTTTTATATTTATCTTTATGTTTGTTACTGCAAATTAACGAACGCTAATTTCGAGTTGATTATTGTCTGCTATCATTATTAATTTTAATAAATATTTCGGTTCTAAGCAGGCTTTTTCTAACTGCTTTTGCCCGTTATTTATTTCTTCTTGATTTTATGGGCTTATACATAGATTTATTGATTGAATTATTTGTTCGATTTCCATTTTTTTTTTTTTTTTTTAATTTTTTTTTATTTGTATTTGTATTTTACAAAGGAACAGCTTTTGTTTATTTTTTAGTTTAAATTATTTTTAGACTTTTTTTTTTTTTTTTTTTGGATATTTATTTTAATAAAGTATTTTTATTTTAAATTATATAAAAAAAAGTAAAAATAAATAAAATTATATATTTATTTAATATTATTTATAAATGATTTTAAATAATTAAATAAAAATATATTTAATAAATATTTATTTTTTATATATATATAATATAAAATTACAATTAATTAATATTTTTTTTTCTATAAAAAAATTATATTATATATTCATTATTTATTATAAATATAATTATTATTTATTTATTTTTTTAAATGTTTTTATTTATCATTTAAATTTTAATAATAAATTTAATATATTATTAATCTAATAGTTTTTTACCGTGATAATTTGTTTAAAAATTATAATATTTTTATTGTTTATTATTATATTTGAACTAAATTTAAACTATATATTTTTAATTTAGAATTTTATAATATTAATTATTTATTCCTATAAAAATAAAATATAAAAGATAAGTATTTTTTTTTTTTTATAAAAAATAAAAACAATATTCTTTTTAAAACAATAAAAAAAGAAATGTTTTTTGCTTATTATTAATTTTTAAAATTATATTTATTATAACAACAACAAAATGTATATAATTAATTAATTAAAAACATAAATATATAAATAATTATAAAAGTAAAAAAATAATATTATTAATAATATATATAAAATTAATTTTATATAATTGTTTTTTTTAAAAAAAAAAGCATCAGTAATTTAAGATATTTTTATCAATAGTAATACTAGAAACATCCGAAAAAGAGCAAGAACCATATTTTCTTTTAATAGCCTAATGTTATGATTTATTTAAATTGGTAACAATATTAACTAAATCCTATCCATATTATTTTATTTAACTTTCCTAATAAAAAGAAATTTAAACAATATTATCAAGAAAGCTTTTATTTTTTCCCTAAACCTTACAAGCAACGTAAAAACAAACTGCAGCTTTTAAAGATTCTGAAAGATTTATAAATTTATAATCCAAAGGCATCAATTCTAAAAGAAAACAAGATAAATGCATTAACTTCTAATTGAATTTTTCTTATAATCTACAATGTTATTATAAAAAATGATAACCTAAAGGAATAGCAAAGTTAAAATTTAAACCCAAAATAACAACTCCTTCCATATTTAAAATATCTCTTTTTGTATATTTCTTTTGAGTAACTTCAATTAAATCTTTTATTTATATAGGATATATTTCTTCATATTTACAGGCTATAAATAAGCATACGATAGCAACTAATTAATATTTATCTTTAGGACAATTCTACTTCTCTAAGTATCTATCAATTAAGTTTATTGTTAAACATAAAGTCTCAGGTAATAATCGAAAACGTTTATGTATTTCAACTAGCCAATCAATCATAACTTCTCTCATTTTTTCATTGAAATATTGCTGTTTTTATATGTAATTGGTTATTTTAAATTTACTCTATTTTTTATTTTTTTCATAATTATTAATATATTTATTTATTATTTTGTTACTTCTGTTTATCTTAAGTATTAAAATATTTATTAATTATAATCAGGTACTTATTAAAGAGGAAGCTTTTATTCTTAAAGCGAAAATTTAGAAAATTAGTTTTCTATTGATTTCATATTAAAATTATATTCTTATGTTTTTTGAGGAAGATCGAAGTTTACTTAGCTAGACGTTCTTTTATGTTAATATTCTTCAAATTTTTAGTTGTTTATTTGCAATATATTCTTTGCATGTATAGAAAAATTGCGAGGAGATTATCTTTTAAAACCATTTTCTTATTCACATATATTTTAATCTTAATATTATGGATTTTTATTTATGTTTTGGTTTATATTAAAAGTTTATTTTATATTGATTTGCTTTTTTTATTTTTTGTTTTATACATAATATATATATATTTATATATTACACTAGAAAATTAAAATATAGGTTATTGTTTTTATTGATTTTAATGTTTTAAGCGAGTATCTTACATTATTTAGTTATTTCTAACTTTTAAACAGGCCATTATTTTATACGGGAGATATTTTTATTTTTTTAGTTTACTTTTCTTATTTTTTTTTAAATATTTTTTTTTATATATATATTATTTAAAAATATAATTAATATTTAATATTTTTAAAAATATTGTTATTAATTATATATTTATCATTTAAATATTAATCTTTTTTTTCTTATTTACATTATTTTTAATAAATTTATTATTTTATTTTTTAGTAATATATAATTTTTTCTTATAAATATTAATAATAAAATTTTATTTATATATATATATATTTCATTTTTCATATATTTATATAATTAGGATTATTTAAATAATAATTATATTTTAATATTTAACAAATATATAATTTATAAAATAATTAATTAAAAGAAAATAATATATAATTAAATAATATAAAAATAAAATACATAAAAACCATAATCCATTAATTATATATTTTATAAAAAAGTAAAAGTTAAGTTAAAAAAAAAAAAGTTAAGTTAAAAAAATAATAATAGTAACATCTAATTATAAAAACTATTTAAACAAAAATAAACTAAAAAAAAATAAAAAAAAAAATGCTCAATATATTTTATGAATTATATAAATCATAATAATAAAGTGGCTAAACAATTTTAGATTTATAATTCCCAGACACATTTATATTAGACTAAAAAAACAGTTTTATATGGTTATTTCGTTCAAAACTAGATGGTAAGATACTAAAAAAAAAAAGAGACAATTCAACTCCATCTTAAATAATAAAATCTAATTTTTCTTTTTTACCCGATAACTAAATATCTATAACCTTAACAAAATTAAACGATGAAGGAAATTTAGAAATCCATCATATGACCGCATATTAAATAATATCCTATTTATAACAAAATGAATATAAGAAATCTTTATCAAAAGAAAGTATATTTTTTCAAATATACATTAAAAATGAAAATAATGAACTTCATAATAATTGCATTAAAGTAATATATAAAAAAGGACAATATTTAATAGAAAAAAGAATAAACAATTATATTTTTGAAAATAAAGAATAATAGAATTATAATGATTTTTCTTAAGAAAATCCTTTATAATTTAAACATTATATTTTCTTAATTACATATGAAGGTATTGAAGAATTCTGCAAAATTTAAAAACTAGATGAACATAAAGAAAATTATATTAGATATATTACTAAACAAATAATAATATAATTAGAATATTTATATGAAAAAGAAAGAGGGAAAATAACTTCATTATAAATTATCTATAAATAAATTGGAAATGAATTCTTTTTAATTAATTGTAATGAAATTACTTTCGATAATGAAAAAAAAATACATAAATTATGGAAAATTTCCTTTAAATATAATTATGTATATCCGAAACTAATACAATAATAATATTTTAATGAATAAATTAATCATTTATAAATCTCAAAATATATTCCTGAAAATTCATCATTTTAATCTAAATAAAGACATAATATAAGTTTAAGTCTTAATATTGATATTGATTCATAGGAAAATTCCAAAAATGAAAAGAAAATTTTCCAAGATTCCATACATACAATAAAAAATAGTCTCGTATTGAAAAATATATTCCTAAAAAATCATAGAAACTCAAGATATTCAAAAGAAATTAACAAGTCAGAATAAAATATGAGCTGTTTTTAATGCAAAACTCCAAATAATTTCTCTATTAATAAAATTAAGAATTAATTTTAACAAATAAAAGAAAAAATAAAATAATAAATTTAGCAATAAGATAAAAATAAATAAGAAATTTCCATTAAAAATAAAGATGATGAATTTTTAGTAAAGTTTTATCAAAAAAGAGCTATTAATTAAATGAATTTACAATTAATAAATTAAGAAAATAATAATAATTAATCAAATAAAATTCTAAATTCAAATAATATTTAAAAAAGAATAGAGGATATTAATAGAGAAAATAGCTTTGTAGATTATAAATCACATAATTAATTTATGAAATAATATAATTAAGTATATTAAGATTAAAAATATCAAGTTTAACTTCTTAAATAACGAAATTATATAAAATTAAAATAGTTTAGTTCTTTAAATACATCTAAAGAATAAAGTTAATATAAAAGTTAATCAAATAATAATGAAAATATAAATATCAATATTATATAAGAATAAAAAAAAATTACAAATAAGTTATTAAGAAATAATATATAATAAAAATTAAAATAAATAAAACTTTAATGATTAAAAATTAAAAAAAAAAAATTAATGAAAAAATTATTAATTTTATAATTATATTATAAATATAATATTTAAAAAAATAAATAAATATAAAATATATAAATATAAAAATATATAAATATTATATATTTATATTTTAATATATTTATAATAATATATTTACAATAAATATAATGTTGTACATTTTTTTAAAATATTTTTTTATATTTAATATTTTTATTTATTTTCTTTATTATAATATTTATTTTAAATTATTTTTTAACAAATATACTAATTTTTTTTTCTAATATTTTATATTTTTTCAAACTTTTTAATTTGATTTAAATTTTTCTTCTTTAATTATAATTTAAAAAATTATTTAGATATTTTATTTTATATTTTTTTTATAAATACTATTTAAATATATATTATTTTTTATTAATATTTTTTTTTTAAATAATATCTTTCTATATGATTTTATAAATATTTTTTAATTTATTTTTTTATTTATCTTATTATATTTTTTATTTTTACTTTTATTTATATTATTTATTTTATTTTTATTATTTTTTAATTTATATTAATAATTTGACTAATATATAATTTTTATAACAAAGGAGGTTTGTATGTTATTGAATTTAATAAATAATTAATATAAGTTTATTTTTATATGTAATGTGTTTTAATATTCATCTATCCTCATACAATTATATTTTTTACTCATTTTTCAATATTATTTTTCCTTATTAAAGTTATTTTAGATATTCATAGTATCTATAATAGAAGGCTATTTTATTCGATTAAAATAAATCAAATCTTATATCAATCTAAATTAAACAATTAAATGATCTATTAATACATTATTAATTTATGTAAATATTTTTTGGTGATTATTTATAAAATTTATTATTTTTCTTATATTTTAATTATTTTTTATCTATATTATTAATTTCTTTTATAAAAAAATTAATTATTAAAAATATTTTTTAAATACATGTATATATATATATTTATATATCTTTTATGATATTTTATCCTGACAATTTATTTTCAAATTTTTATTATCTATTTTTTACATTTATTGCCTTAAAAATTAATTTTTTTTTCACTATTTATTTCAATTTCTAAATTATATTTTTTTATAATTACATATTTTTGTTTTCAAACATATTTATTTATTGAATTATTTTTATTTTAAATGCAAATTTATCTCCTTTTTTTACTTTTAGTGTTAAAATATGAATGATTTTTTATTTTTTTTATATTATTTTTTAAATATTAATATTATTTTATAAATTATATCATTTATTTTTTAATAGTTATTAAATTTTATTTATTGTTTTTTAATAAGTTTTTAATAATTTTTATTTATCATTTTTTTTTTTTTATAATTGTTTGTTTAATTTTAATTCAATTCATTTTTATTTATCTATATAAAATTTTATTAAAAAAATAATGTGTATTTAATTATAATAATATAATTTTTATTTTATATATATATTTTTATTTATAATTCAAGTGAATATTTTTTATTTTTTCTGGCTAAAAAATATATATATAATATAAATAATTTAAATTATTATAAAAACATATATTTTTAATATTATTTTTTAATTATATTTTTGTATTGAAATAAAAAAGTGAATTTTATTAAAAAAATTTATAAAATAAAAAAATAATGTTTAAAAAGCTCTTCGATAAAAATAAAGAATAAGATTCATCCGATTAATAAAAAAATATTAAATATTATTATTAAGAATAAAAGTAATTACCTAAAAACTTTGCCGAGTAAATAATATTCTTAGAATTAGAAATGGAAAGTTATAATATAAATATCACTTTTGTATAAAAGTTATTAGAATTATATGCAGTAAAAATAAAAATGTGTTTCATATTTATCTATATAAAATAAAAATAAGATTGCTGTAGAATACTATGAATCAATAAATAGTGAAAAGTATTTAATTTTCAAAAACAAAACACAATAACTATTAATGAAATAAAATGTAATAGATGCTATCAATTAAAAATAAAATTATAACAGAAATGAAGATAAATCTTGTAAAAAATACTTAAAAGAAAATTAAAATAAAAAGGTAAAAATAGTTATAATATTATTAATAATTAAAAATATTTATAAATAATATAAAGGCAAATGAAATAAAAAATTAAAGATCATAATCAGTTTTTGTATAATAAAAAGAATATGATTTAAAATTATAATAAATAAATTTAAATAATTTTGATAATGCAAGAAACATTTTAACTAAACATCAAAAGGAAGCTATTAATAATAGCCATATAATTGAATCTTAAATTAATAATTAAAAATAAGAGCTTTACGAAAGATTAGAAAAAAGAAGAAAATATACATTGAAATAAAGAGTTTAAACTTAAGAATCTTATTAAAATTGAAATTAATTATAATTTAATATGATTTTTAAACTGCTTATGTATATATAATTTATTCAATAACTATTCAATTTTTAAAAGATATTTATATTTTATAATAGTAATAAAAATTTTATATATTTATTCTTAATATTTATATAAATTTATACTATGGAAATAGGAACATTAATTTATTATTTTATTAATATTTTTTTTAAAAAAAAAATAAAACATATTAAATTATTTTGATTATTTAAAAATATTGTATCATAATAATTTAATTTAATAATAAAATAATTAATTAATTAATTTTTTATTAAAATAAATAAAAGCTTATATATTATTTTTAATAATATAATAAAAATTTAAATTAAATATATTTTATAATTAATGTTAAATTATAAAAATACAAATTAAATTCAAAAAGTATTAACTGGACATTTACCTTATTTAAAAAAAACCACATCAGATTTAGAACATGCCTTGCATTCATTAAGAAAAGTATGCCAACCAATACCGTTACTACGATAACCACAGACCTATTACTTATTAGTAGGGCAATTTTTAAGTCCTTTATAATCAGGGTCACAAACTTGAGCACCGGAAGGAATTCTATTACATGGCCCTATAAAAAGGAAAATATTAGCTAATTCAGAACAGGCCATGCATACATTTGATTGATCAACTTTTATTTATTCATAAGGCTAAGATCCTTATTATATTCCGCATACAGGATGGGCTTCTCTTGTGCATCTAAAATTTTTAGCCCTTTATTATTCTGTGCATCTATATGGTTAATTATCTTAATAAAAAGCGAAAGATTATGCCAAAAGGATAAAGAATAGAATTAATATTTTTTACATATTTTTTTTTTTTTTTTAATATTTTTTATTATAAATATATTTTTTTCTATTAAATTTAAATATTAATTTATTTTTATTGCTTACTTTTATATTTTAGATTAAATTAATTATTGTAGAGTATTATTTTGTATAGAATTATATCAAATTTGATTAAATATTAATTTTTCCCATAATAATAAATTAATTTATATAAATGTGGCAATTATTTTTTAATTTTAAAAAAAATATAAACATAATAAAATATATTTTTTATTTATTCATATTTTATAAATTTAGATTAATTATTTTTTTAACTTAAATTTATATAAATAAATTTTAAATAAATATTAAACATATAAAAAGTTTATTTGATTAAAACAAAATAAAAATATTTTAAATAATATATAATATTATATCAAATTATAAATAAATAATAGATATTTTAAATATTTATATAGAAATAATAATTTTAAGATTAAAAATATAATATATTAAAATAAAGTTTTAATATATTAACAAATATATATCATTCAAATATTATTTTCTAAAAATAATAAATAAAAAAATATAAATATATTTAAATTTAAATTTATTTTTATTAATATTTAAATAAAAAAAATATTATTATAATATAAATTAAGATTTTTTATAATTTTAATATTGAAAAAAAATATATTTGTAGTTTTTGAAAAAAATAAAATATATTTTTTAATTTTGTTTCTTTTTTATAAAATTATTATTAATAAAATATTTATTTTTTTTAAATTAAATTTAAATATTTATTTATTATAACTTAATTTTTTTTATATAATATTAAATAATCATATATTTAATAGTATTATTTTTATAATAGTACATTATTAATTTATCTTAAAATTTTAATTTTTCTTCACTATATTTTTAATTTTTTTTTAATATATGTGATTATATTAATTTTAAACAAATTTAAAATATATTAAAATTATTTTTTATTTATTCTATTTTATAATTATTATATTCTCTCGTTTTTCTCTTATCTTTTTATATGTAAATATGTAATATTATATCTTATTTTTTTCGTTTAAAAATTATATTTGTAAAATTGTTTATAATAAAAAAATAACATAATCAATAATTTATTATACTATTTTTTAAAAAAAGCCATATATATTTTAATTAATTATATGAAATTTAAAATTTTAAGATTAAAAATAATATATATAAAAAAATTAAAATTTTTAATTTAATCTTTTATATAGTATTTTTATAAATTATAATATATAATAATTTATAATAATTATTATTTTTATTATAAATAATTTTAAATAAAAAACTTATGTATTATATTATATATAAACTATTTAATTTATTATAATAATTATGAATTTATTAAATATTTCAGTTAGTTTTATTATATTTTTCATTTATTTTATTTATAATTAAATAAAATATATTAAATATTTTTTTTATATTTAATTATTTTTATATTTTTTTTTTAATTAAAATATTATAATTACTTAAATATTATAATAATTTAAAATATTTTTTTATAAATATTTTATGTATTTTATTTAAAAATGACTTTATTTTCTAACTAAAATTAATTTTTTTTAAGTCTTATCAGATTATTTTTTTTTGGAATTTTTGAAGAAACTCTAGCCAAGACAATAGTTTTAGATTCTGAATATTGTGTTCGTAAGCCTATAAATTATTCTTACTTAATCTGTTAAATTACCTTATGCGGGTGGGTTATACATTTTTATAAACTTATAGAATTCATTTTAGGATAGATCGTAATTAATCTGATGCTTTGCTTATTTTTGCATCTAATGTAGATTCTATGTGCGTTCAATTAAATAATATTTTAGGGGCTAAAATTATTAAATTTGATTATTCTTTTAAAATGTTAGAGCTTATAAAGAAATGTGGGAGCAGATTATGTATGCAATTATAATTCTAAAGAAGGGAGATTTCTAAGATATACGATGTTTTATTTTATTTGTGATACATTAGGTAAAATATATAAATTGTTAATAAGAAGGCTTAAAGCTATTTAAATATAATAAGAGCATGTATATAACCACTGATGAAACTAATACAATTTGGAAAAGACTTTAACTTACTTACTTTCGAAGTTTTTAGGGTGATTGATATTAAAAAAAATAGTTCAATTTTGATAGAGATAAGGTCTTTAGTGAAATATATTTCCGATTTAAGTTATTAGATCAGGCAAGGAAAACATATTCCATATTTATATTATCAATTTTGTTTAATTGTGAAGGAGCTTTTTAAGGATTTAAGAAAACTAAAAGTAAACGAGGAATTAGACAAAATAATTATTAAATTAAAATTATTAATTTTAATCAATTAATGAGTATATAAAAAAATAATATTGTATTAATATTTTTATAAAATAATTTATTTATAAATATTATATTTCAATGATAATTTGATATATTTAAATTAATTTTATCTTTTTAAATGATTCATAAATATAAATTTATTAATAAATATGAAATAATATATAAATCTAAATATAAAAAAGCAATTTTCATAAAAGAAAATAAAAGAAAGAAAAAGAAAATAAAGAATAATCTTTAATTATTCTAAAATAATTAATAAATAAATAAAAAAAGAGTAAAAAATATTAATAAAAAAAAAAAGAATACAAAATCCCAAAAAAAAAAAATGTAATAAAAATCATAAAAAGCAGTTATATATACTAACTAATCTCCTAACTACATGTAATTCACTGAAAATCACTAAATTCCTTCTCCAGATAATAAAAATATCATAATCGAAGTCTATTCAGCTGCTATAAATCCTGTAGATTATAAACTTCCGTACATATTTGGTTTTACGATAAAAAATAACATCGTTGGCTATGATTTTTCCGGAAAAATAACTTACGTACCTCCCCATATAACCCAATTTAAAGTCGGTGACGAGGTTTTTGGTATGAATAAAGGTACTTTAGCCGAAATAATAAAAGTATAACCTGACTCTTGTGTATTAAAACCTACATAACTAACCCATTCAGAAGCCGCTGCTTTACCTTTAGCTTGTCAAACATCATTATAAAGCTTAAGAAGTTACGGTAAACTAATTCATGGAGAATCCGATGTATTAGTGATTGGAGGTTCAGGCGGATGTGGTTATTACGGAGTTTAATTAAGTAAAATTTTAGGCGCAAAAAGTATTACAGCAATCTGTTCGAGTAAAAATTTCGATTTCGTAAAGAATTAGGGGGCTGATTTTTTACACGATTACAATTCTCCAGATGGAATGTTACCCAAAAATAAAAAGTTTGATATTATTTATGACACTGTGAGTTCCCCAGAAGACTTTGATTATTACCCAGAAGGAGTAAAATTACTAAAAAATGAAAAAAGTGTATTTGTGGCAATTAATGGGTAAAAAAAAGATTGGGTAAGGAAAGGATTTTCTAAAGTTTTAGGAAATTGGGTTTAAAAAAAATAATATTAATTAATGCTTTTAGGATAGAATTAAAAGGATCTATCTGATATAGCCTTATGGGCAAAAGAAGGAAAAATTAAAAGTATTATAGATAGTGAATATGGATTAAATTAGGAAGAAGTTATTTAAGCTTTTGATAAACTTAAAAGTAGAAGAGTTGTTGGAAAAGTTATTATTAAAATAAAATAATGAATTTGTATTTATTTATAATTTTTGTAAAAATTTTTATATAAAAGTTTTTAATTAAAAAAAATCTTATATATGTATGTATTTTTAAAAAAATTATATATATAAAAAAAAAAATTAATTTACTAAAAGTATAAAATTAAAAAAATGAACACAAATACATTTAAATCATTAAATCTCCATTCATTTTTATTAAAAATATGCGAAAAAATAGAGTACAAAACCCCCACAAAAATCTAATAATTATCAATTCCAGCAATTTTAAATAAAAAAAACGTCGTAATAAATGCTGAAACAGGAAGTGGTAAAACTGCTGCTTTCAGTTTTCCCATTTTACAATTTCTTTCTGAAGATCCTCGCGGAATATTTGCCATAGTCCTAACCGCTAATAGAGAATTAGCACTCTAGATAAGTGAATAATTGAGTATTTTTGGTTCTTCATTAAACCTGAGAGTGTCTACACTTGTTGGAGGTATTGATTTTGCTAAGCAGGCTTCTGAATTGGAACTTATTCCTCATATAATAGTTGGAACACCAGGCCGAACAGCCGATATGTTAAGAAAAAGTGATATTTTTCGCGAATATGTGGAGAATTTAGAATTTTTAGTGCTAGATGAGGCCGATAGATTATTTGAAGAAAAAGTGTTTACTGATATATAGGAAATAATAGGCTAAATTCCTGAAAAAAAGCAAGTAATATTAGCCACAGCGACTATAAACGAATAAGATTTTTGCCCAAAAAAGCTATAGAAAATTTTATGTATAAAAGACAATATAGAGTTTTTTAGTACAAACAAATAAAAAAAAATGGTATAAACTGTCGTTTAAAAATATGGTTTAATCCCCGAACTTGTCAAAGATGAATTTTTAATAAATATACTTGAAAAATATAAAGAAACATAAATAATAATATTCACAAATAAATGCCAAACATGTAATTTTTTACATTTCTTATTAAAAAACCTAAACTTCTCAAACGTAAATTTGCATTCTAAATTAAAATAATCCCAAAGAATAGCTCATTTAAAGACTTTTAGAAATTAAACTGTTAATATTCTAGTTTCGACAGATGTAGCATCTAGAGGTTTAGATATTCCGGCAGTTTAATTGGTTATAAATTACGATATGCCGAGAAATTACGAAGATTATATACATAGAGTTGGTAGAACAGCCAGAAAAGGCAAAAGAGGGGTCTCTATTAGTATTTGTACATAATTTGATGTCGAACTTTTGAAAAATATAGAGGCTAATATAGGAGAGGAAATGAAGGAAATTCAAATCGATAATGAAATTATTAATGGTTTATAGGTAAAAGTTGGAAAAGCTAAAAAAATAGTCAAAATTTAACTATCAGAGAAAGAATCGAAAATAGAATGAAAATTATTAAAATATATATATTTTTTGTATTTATTTAGTAAAAACATATTATATATTTATTATTTTTTAAATTTTTTTTTTTAAAGTAAAATATGTAAAATGTTACTACAAATTACACAATAAATAATATAACCGAACATAATGAAAAAGCATAACTTTTAAAAAGAACTTCCACAAACAAGCAACAAATATAACATTAAAATTAAATAATCTACCAAATTAATTCCCTATTAAACCAAAAGCAAGAATTCGACCCTAAAATCTTCGTTAACCAAAATACAGAAAATATATAACATGAATAATAAAAAATACTACAAAACCCAAATATATATACAAAAGAGAATCCTTTTTCTATTCAAATAAAATTAGAGACTTCCCTTTATAAATCCTTTAAATAATACGAGGATGATATATAAAAAACAGCAATAGAAATAATCAATTATGGATTATTTTTTACTCACTAGCATATGAGAAATATATCCGAATATTTAAAAAAGAGTAAAAAAAAAGTACGTTTTTTGACTTTTACAAACACTTAATTTACATTTGACCATTTAAAAATATTACATAGCGTTTTCCTAATAAATTAAAAGGATTTATGTTTAATTTTTAACAACAATAATATAGATTCGTTAGATTTTTTGGAGTTTTTATTCAAAAATTCTTAATTTAAAAGTATAAAATTCTATAATAACATCGGCTTATGGAAATTACGGGAAACAATTTCATATAGATACAACCAAGGAAGATTTATATAGAAAATATACCTAAATGAATATAGTATACATCTCGAAATAGATGATATTTAACTGCTTTTTCATCTTTATCATATCAATTATAGATGCGAAGATCCTCCGAATTTCACCAATAAGCCTTCTTTTCCAGTTTTTAAACTAGATTTGGTAAATTTAGATAGTTAGAAATCTCTATAAATACTAAAAACGGGTTTTTCGAGGATTGATTTACCTTAATTGATTTATTTAAAAATTTAAGTTGATGAAAATAACGTATAGCTATTATCTTAAGCTTTTTAAATTTGCAAAACAATCCATTATTTAGATATTTCGAACTCTGACTGCTTAAAAAAAGGCAATTATATGGAAATTTTAATGCGAGAAAATCCCTCTTTCACCGAATTAATTTGCCAAAATATCCCCTTTGAGGAAGAAGCCTTCAAAATATTAACAAATAAGCTTCTATATTAAAAAAACTCGACTTTGAAATCCCTAAACATCTCAAATTGTTGCATAAACGACACTTTAATCCACATCCTAACTGAAAATTTAGTAAAATGGGAAGGTAAAATACCTTTATAGTAACTCTATATATAAAAAAATACCGAAATAAGCCCTTAAGGTTGGAAAATGTTATGCACGAGATTAATTTTTGGATAAAACAGTAATATTATAGTATTAGATGTGAGAGAATGTGATCTTAATTTAGAAAAAATAAAAGAAGGATTCATATTAGGCATGAAAAGTAGCCGTAGATTTGAAAGGAAATTCTCTATAAGATATCCTTTAAAGTCTTTTTTTTTCTCCACTAACGAACTTTGTATAAATAGTTGGAAAATAATCACTAAAGACTTTATTTTTGCAAATAAAATGTGTTTAACTCATATAAATTGTCATTTTTCTAAAATAAAAAATTAAATTATTTTTCTATAAAATTCCCCGCCACCTCTAGATTATGAAAAAGAAACTTAAATAAAAAAAAAAAATTCATAAGATATTATTGAAAATGCCATTTTTGAGCTTTTAGATAATTACATGAAATAATAATAAAAAGCATTCCTAAAATCATTAGTTTTTCATAATTCAAATTAAGATTTTTAACCAATTTCTTCTTAGTTTTCAGGTTCATTATCACCCGGAGGTTGGAAAAGACTCTTTTTTTTTCTCAATAAGTGCGATACATTAGTAATTCCTATAAATAGCTCGATTAATATAATTCCAGTTTTACCTTTATTTAATGAAAATCTAGAACCTTAGCCATTACCTGAAAATAAAATCAAATAATATAATTGCGAATAATTTTCTCATTTAAAATATATTTTCCTGAATTCCGATTCTCTTTTTCATAAAATATACAGGAGAAATATTTCTCCTTTCTAATGGCTTTTTTTTAATATAAACTCATAAATCGATACTATAAAAACTAACTCTTATTCATTATTTTTAAACCTAAGCATGCATATATAAGGCGATCATTAATTTTCTATCAAAATAATTGATTTTGAATGGAAAGGGAAGGAGAAAGGCTGGTAAGTATTTACCTAAAATGTCTTATTAAACAAAAGATTTTAACTCTAAAAATTATTCCTAAAAAACATTAAAATAGACCAAATATTAAACACACTCTAAAAAAACCAAAACCAACAAGAAAATTTCTCCAAATAACTAAATTACGCTTTTTTATAGTTTGATAATAACGAAGACCTAACCCCGAAAAAATTCACAGAATTTCTTTTTTCGATTTTCGACGCAGAGAAACTCCATATAGTATATAATATAAATAAGTAAGTCTATAATATCTTCCATATAAATAAATATGTGAAAGGATAGCATTTTCTATTTTCTAATAATATCCCTTATTAAAATTTAGATGAGCCTCTTTTTCTCAGAAGCTAAGATCTGGAACCTATAAACTTATATTCCGAATATTTAGTTCATTTTTGTTTAAATAAAGACGGTACTCTTTCACTTATAGAGGAATAAAATATAACCATAACATAAGAACTATAAAACTTTTGTCAAAAAAATTTAATCTTATAGTAATACTTTAGAACTAAAAAACACTACACTAACTAAGTTCGCTAAAAAATAACAGATTTTATTTTCTCTCAACTTTCTGAACCCCCTTAAATTAAACTGAATTAATTAATATCTGATTTAGACACTGATATAGACCAATTAACAAAACCCTATATAATTTTCTCAAATAAAAATATAGAACTAGCCGATCAAATAATTCATTTTAATTAACATTTATTCAATGGTGGCTCTATTGTAATTTCTTAAGATTAACTTTCCTAAATAATAAAGTATACCAACCTAATATATTTAATATTTTAGAAAAAAACTGATTTCAAAAAGCCTATTATATACCTCTCCTTATACGAACAATACGATCGATATAAAGACTTTATCGGTTTTTCCGTAATATAGGAATAATTTTAAATCAATTTCCATTATTTCCAATATATTCTTTTCGAAAAATATATACAAAATCTTTCTTCTATTAATTATTTTCCATAAGAACATCATCCATATAACTACTATAACAACACTGAAGTATTCCAAACTGCAATAGTTCTAATTTTAGATTGCGATTGTACTAATCTTTGTGCCTAATCTTGTGGCAGAACCTGTGATTTATTATTTTATTATAACTTAAAATACACTCAAGCAATAAAAGAGAAAAATTATTTTTTTTTCTTGGAAAATAAAAGGATTTCGCCTTTCCATTTCTCGCCTTTTCTTTATTTTGAAATTGTAAAACTTTATGGTTTTCCACATTTATTGAATTTTTTATATTCTACGATTCTTGTCGAAGAAGAAGATAAGGAATAAGAATATAAGCAAAAAGCTTTTTTTTGTGAAGATTACTTCTTTTTTATCTTCCCTTTTTTACTGTATTTAGCCCTTTATTTTTATTGCATATTCAAATAATAATAAGTAAATTTTATTAATTTTTTTGAGTATATATTTGCATTATTATTTCTAATATTGGAATATTTCCTTATCATTTTAATAAATAAAAGAAAAAAAGTAAATTAATGGCTACTTTATGATGATTTTGTTTAAAATATTCTCAAAAATAAAAAATAAACAGCCTTGGCAATAATAAATTCTTTTTTTACCAAAATTGGATTAGTTATTTACTTATAAGACTATTAAGTTTAAACTTTTTGTATTTTAAGTGGATGCTTTATAACTCTTTTAACTTTATTTGTATATTTTATTAAACATAAGTCCTTTATTTATTCTGATTTTTATTGGAAAATAGGCCTTTTGGCATAAATTTCAGACTTAGAAATCATACAAATGACTGTTTTTAGAATTTCATATTGTTATAATATTTCTTTTTATTATTTCTCGCCAAAAATAAAATACATTATTAGTATTAATAGGTTCTATTTATTCTTCAAATTGCTATTGAAAAATTTTCCTATTTAAATTTACGCGTTTTATTAATGTTTTATTATGAATTAATAAAAAAAAATTACAATTTTTATTGTTTCATCAATTAATATGACTGTTTAATTATTTTTATTACTTTAAAGCAAAGAAAAAATAATTAGTTTTAATAATTATAAAAATATATATTATATATATATATATATACATATATATAATATTTATATTTTTAAATAAGGTTTACAAGAAGTATAAGATATATATTAAAATGGCAAAAATATACTCAAAAAATATAAATAAAGATATTTAATTGAACATGATAGATAATTTGAAGATTTTTTAAGAATTTTTAGGTGATAAAAAATTAAAGAAAATATAATTATAATGTAAATAATAAAATTTGTAATTATTCAAATTTTAAATAAATATTTTTTATATATTGTAAATTATTTTATATATTTATAATTATTCAAATTTTTATTATTTTGAAATTGTTACATATATATATACAAATATATTTTAATTTGTTTGAAAATATATATTTTTATGATAAATAATTCTTTTATTTTTTAAATCTCATATTTCAAAAAAATTAATAATAATAATTATATTTCTAACGTTTAAAAAATTATAAAAAACTATAAATTAACTTAGCAAAAAACTTAATTTTTAGTTTAATTTTAACATTTAATATTAGTTTTTTTATTTAAAGAGATTTTAAATTGATTTTATCACTTACGAAAAAGTTTTAATTTATTGTAATTTATAGATTTAAATCTATTTTTATTTATAATAAATTTATCAATATATTTAAACAAAAAAATATTAAATACCTTATATTTATCAAATGAGATATATTATTTATTTGATTATAATTAAATATTTAAAAATTTTAATTTTAAAATAATTTTTTTAATTAAATTTTATTTTAAATAACCCCAAATTTTTAAAACTTATTTGTTAATAAATATAACTTTTAAGTATTAAATAAACAAATATATGTTTTTGTTAATAATTTCAATAGCTTCTAACATAACTAATTAACAAAGTAAGTTTATATTATATTTAAAATTTTAGAAAATCTATTATTTTTTAACCCAAATTATTGAATGTGTGTATAAATCCTTATATCTTTACTTATTTAAATCTTAAAAAAAAATTAAATTAAATAATAAATTTAAATAAAATCAATTTTATTATTAAATTAAAATATAAAAATTTTAATTTTAATTTAAATTTATTATTATAATTATTATTATTTTTTATTTAATTTTCTTTTAAATAAAATCTTTAAGATTGTTTTAAGAATATATTAATATTAAAATATTTTAAATAAAATTTAGAATATGATCATATAAATTTAATATGGCTCCAAAAATAAAAAATATATGATTTTTAAATAAATTTCATAAAATATATTAATAAAATAAAAATATTAAAAATAAGATAGTATTCTAAAATTAAAGTTTTTATATATATATATATATAATTAAGGTTCCGATTAAATTGATAACAATTTTATATAATTAAAATATTATTTAAATAGTTTTTTATTTAATATTATCAATTTTAAATAATAAATATAACAAGTCCAATTAATAATGTCGTAATAAACTAATAGTCTAACTTTTAAATTATATTTTAATAAAAATAAATTATTTTATCTTTGTATATTTCAACATTTATATCACTATAGTATTCCATTATTTATTTATATTTATATATTTCTTTTAACTTTAATTAATCTTAAATAATATTTTATAATTTTTTATTATCTTCTAAGAAATTTTACAAATTTGAATTTTCAACCTTTGTTTCTTTATAATAATTAGAATCATGATTATTATTTTTATTTTTCAATTAAAATATTCTATTATTTATTTAATACTATTATTCATTATAATTTTTTAATATTTTTTTTTTTTTTTCAGTTAATTTTTAATTATTTTTATCTTCACATTAGTTTTTTTATTTTTAAATTGTAAATAAAGTTTAATTTTATATTCTAAATGCTTAATTTATTAGTCATTATTAGACTTTTAGATTAAATTAGTATTTTTTCTAGTAGTATTTTCTTCTAAAATATTTTTTATAGGAATTCTTTTAATCCAAAAAGTTCCCTAATATTCATAATTAATATCTTCATAATTTAACGAATTAATTATTTCTTCTCTTTTTAAAATTTTAAGACAATCCATTATTTATTTATCTTAGAATATTTTGTTTTATAATTTTATACTCTCATAATCATAAAGTATTTTTCTTTACAAAATTTATTCAAGTCCTTTAGAGTAAATATTCATTCCAGATAAAAATAGATTATAACATAAATAATTTAAAAATGCCTCTTTATCTTTAACTTTTTCATATCTTTATTCATCTGTAATAATCATACAACCAGATGAATAGTTAGATATTTAAATTCCAAAATAATCTAAAAGTATAATTAAGTTTTTAATATTTTGTAATCCTTACTACATATTTTTATATTTTAATATATTTTTTTTAAAAAAAAAAATTTACTTATTTATGAATATGAGGGTATATTATATGGTTTATTGTTTCTATACTTTATGTTAATTTCTATATTTTTTCATAATTTAAAAATATTTTATTAAGTTCATATTATATTTAATCTTTCATTTTTATTTTTTCTTTATGGAATTTTTTTTAGTTTAAGAATTTTTATTTTAATTATATAGCTTATAAATTAGTAATATAAAATAATTTTTTTTAAATATATGTTCAAAAAAAAAAAATATTTAAATATAAATTTATTTACATTGCATACAAAGTAAATTAAATTTAAATTTTAGAAAATATACAATTAATAAAAAAATATAAATTGAATGTCGAATACATATTTAACTGATTTAAATAATATTATAGATCTTTAAAAATATGAGTCCTTTAAATTAAGCAAAAATTACTCAGATATAGAATATAAAATAGTACCAAATAATGTTTAATCAATAAATAACTCAAATATAGTAGAAAGTCAATAAATTTAACTTTCGAAAAAAATAGATTCTGAAATTAAAAAGAAAGTAAAAAAATTAAAATAATTATTATTTAAATTAATATTTATATTATATATAGTAGATTACATTAGATGATGTGTTTTAACTAATTGAAGATTTAAAAAGACTTGATGATTTTTTAATTATTTCAAAATAAAATGAAAAACAAATGTAAGAATAATTAAATAATTAAAAAAAGGAAATATAAGATTAATAATAAATATTAAATGAACAAAACGAATTAATAATAAATTTAAAAGAGACTATTGAATAAATTAAATAATAAAAAGAAAATGAAATTATGTAAATAAAAACTGAATAAGAATAAATATATTAAAATAAATTATAAGAAGAAATATTAAAAACAAAAAAATAACAAAATGAAGTAAAAATAAGACAATTTTAAGAAAATAAAAATTAAATAAAAGATTTTTTGATAAACATAGAAAATGATTTATAAGACTAAGAGTTAGATTAATATCAATGTTAAAAATTATAAGTAATATTATAATATATTATTTATAATTATTTTATTCAATTTTTTATAAAGTTATTATCTTAATAAAATAAACATTAAGAAAAATTATTGAAGTCTTTAGAATTAATTATCTGTGAATAAAAAATCTAAGTACTTAATTTAGAATAATAATAATAATAAATTCATGATAAAACTTTTAATATGATATGAGAATTATTTATTTATTTATTTTTATTGTTAATTATAATTACATTTTATTAATTTATTTATTTTAAAAAACTATTATAATTTATATTTAATAATAAATAAATATTAAAATTATTTCTGAGCTAAAAATATTTTAATATATTATTATCATTTAATTAAGATAATTATTGATATTTTATTTATTATTATATTATTTTTAAATTTTATTAATTAATTATATTTCTCTTTTTTATTAAAAATAAATATTCATCCATTTCTTCTTTAAAAAAAAAAAAAAAAACTTCTTAGTGTCTTTATATAACTTTCCTAGAAATTATTAGAATTACTAAATATTCTATTAAAATTAATATTATATTTTTATTTATTTAAAATACACTCTTCTTTTCTTTTTATTTTTAAGCAGTCAATTTTTTTATATTAAAATCATTCTAATTACTATTAAAGCAAGTACTATTCCAAGAAAAATCAATTCTTCTTTCACATAAATTTTTTTTCTATCATATTGAAAATTATTCATGAAATCCTAAATTATCCCTTATAATAATTAAATATTCTTATATTTTAAAACCCTTTTAGTCAATAATTCTAATATAAAACTTCTGTTTCGTCATTTAATTTAGCAATTCTCCTTATAAACGAATTAATCTATCTATAATTTAAAAATTTAGCCAATTTTGAAGACGATTATTTAAGTGTAAGCCAATCCTTTAAAACTCCATTTTGAAAATTCTTCTTATAAACATACAGCTTTAAAATCCTTTTTATTTAATTCTTATTATAATTAATATTTATTTCTTATAAGCCTTAATTTTTTAAATCTCATTGGTTAATAAATTTATTTCTTCTTGTATGCAAGGGTTAAATAAATAAATGCCTTTTTAGTTACTAAAATAGATTATAACATAATTAATTAACTAAATTTATATCATATTTAAAATATATTTTTTTCAATGTCTAAAATTATTAAAAATTATTATAAATTTTGTATATGTATATAATAATTATAATCGGTCATATCTTTACTCTTCTTCCTTATTTTTACTTCAGAATTTTAACATATTAGCTATGAAATAAATACATTTTTACATAATTTTCACTTTCTTTCGAATTCGCAAATTTTAAAGAATATTAAAATATATGATATTTTTTTTTTATTTAATTTGTTTTTTATCAAAAAGTTAATTATTGATACTTATTCTATAGGAGACGATTTTTTTTTTAATTATTAAAGTATTTTTATTGACTTTTTTCCCTTCATTTTTTAAATAATAGCAAAAAAAAGGGGGGATCAAATAAATATTTAAAATTTTTTGGATTAAAATAGGAAAATTAAAATTAAATAAAATAATATGTAAATTCGATATAATTTTTTAATTTTCTGTTTTCTGTTTTATATCTAATTTTTATTTTTATATTATAAATACGCTTTTAATTTTTATTCTATATTAAAAAATAAATTTAATAAATATATAAATTACCATGAATATATAATATAGGATTTATTTAATTATAAAATAAATATATCTTAAAAAACTACACTATTAATTAAAAAAAACATATGTACCTAAATATTTAAAAAATTAATTATTTTAAGCCTTTAAAAAAAAAAAAAACTTATACAAAAATTTGTTTATATCATATTTTTTAATTAAATTCAAATTTTTTTATAAAACAAAAAATGTAATATATTAATATAAATAAATAAATTATTTAATTATTAAAATGGAAAAATATATTTATTAATTAAATTTATTAAATAATAATTAATTTTGAATATAAAATAAGAAAAATAATTATTTAAATACAAATTTAAGTCGTTCGATTAATTTAATACATACTTTAGTATTAATATATAAAATAAATAATTATTATTGGATATTTTTTTATTATAAATTTGATTTTTCATTATTCTGAATTATTTTTTAAATATTATATAAAAAAATGAATATATTAATATATATAAGAATTAAATTAAAATTTAAATTTATAATTTAAATATAATAAAAATATTTGTTTATTAAAAAAAAAAAAAAAATATTTAATTCTATTCTTTACTAAAAAATACAATATTTAAATTTGAATAGAAATTAATATATATCAATTCAAAAATATTTTTTTAACCAATAAGAAATTATTAATTTTTTAATATTAAAAATAATATATAATTAATTAAAAAAATACTATTAAACTTCTTTTTTTATTTTCATAAAAAGAACAAAGTTTTATCTTTCTATAATGCTAAAAACTAAACTTTACATTCATTTTTAGGCTTATCACATTATTCTAGTAAAAAAACATTATCTGAACTATCTATTTTCTTTAAAACATTATAATAACTACACTATCTTTCACTATCGTCATAATAAGGCAGTAAAACATCAAAAAAAATACAATTTTCTACCGCTTCAATATAATGAAGATTTTTATTTATAGGGTCAAGAAAATCAATTTAATCTTTATTCAAAATTTATTAATCATTTAATTATGCGAAAACAAGTTTCTTTTAATCTAAAAAATGCCTTTCTTTTAAAGAATAACTATATTTTAAAACTTTCCCGTATAATATTTTAGAAAAAACATACATTTTAGGATGGTCATGTAAAGGTAAAAATGCTCCTTTTGGAAGGAAGAATAAACCGAATGAGTATTTATTATTTTATCCTTATCCAACATTTATATATTAAATTGTATTTTTATCAGAAAAAAGAGGCGGGTTTATATCATTTGAAATACCAAAATGTTCTTTTTTTATTATTTTTAAGTAATCATAAAGACTTTATAAAGAATTATATATGTTTTGAGAACCTTCTTCATATTCTTATATTACTTAATTAGAAATTTAAACTAACTGATTATACATTTTTTAATTTTTTTAACTATTTTTATGATTTATTTTATTTTTTATTTTTTATGTTTTATGTTTTTTATTTTATTATTTTTTTTTTTTGTAAATAAATAAAAAAGGAATAATTAATAAATATTACCAAAACTTTATTTTTTTTATGATTACGATGATTAAGTTATTTCTAAAAATTATGTAATATATGTAATTTTGATTTGAATATAAAAATAAATGTTAATTTATCTATTTTGAAAAACTAAATATAAAATGAAATGTAAATTAAATAAAATAGTTATTTAAATAAAATATTGTTTATTATTTTAAATTAAGTAACATTTCCAGAAAGTTTTTTTATATAAAATTAAGTATATATAATATTAGAATATTTAACCTATTTAAAATAAATTGCTTTTTTTGAAATAAAAAATTAGAAATAAATTTAGAAATACATTATTTTTTTAAAATTATAATAGAGCTGTTTATATTTTTATCAAAAAATAGAAATTCGATTTTTCTAAGTTTCTATTTCCCAAAAATATAAAACATTTATATATAGATAACTTCAATATAAATTAAATTTACACTAAATACTTGTTCAATATATATATATTAAAACAATTTATTCATTTTATTCACAATATATTGAGTTTTATTATACTGTTAATAAAAAGAAATATAATATAGTTTAAAACTTATAATAAATATATAAATATAAATTATTAAAAAAATTAAAAATATATTTTATATATTATTTTTATCTAAATTATTTCTAATTTATTCTCTAATTTTTCTATGATATATCTTTTTTTTGTTACATTTAATCATTATATGTGAAAATTTTTCTGTATGTTAAATAAAACAAATTGAATATAAAAAAGGCAAAATTAAATCCAAAAAATTTTTATTTTAATATTTATAAATAAATGATTTATGTGAATTAAAAAAAAAAGCCCAAAATATAATTTGTGTTAATAAAAATAAAGAAGAATGCCCTATTTATGAAATTTGCTTAAGAATTAGGAAAACATAACTTTTCTACTTAATAATAAAACATTAAATCAGATATAAAATATAAATTCATGTATAGATGATTTACCTTATTTTGATTTATTATGGATTTTAAATCTAAAATTTACAAAATTAAATAATACTTTACTTCAGGGACCTTAATTAGAGTTTTTATGATGGAAATTAAAATTGCGTAATATTTACAGAGGATAAATTCAATAGTATTTTTATAAAAAAAAAAAAATTTAGACATTTTTGAAGTCGAATCTGTATGATATGGAAGTTAAGTTGCAAAATTTAATAAAAGTCGTAGAATTTTTATAATATTAAAAAGGGTTTATATTCTCGAAAAAAATAAATAAGATTAATTGATAAAAATGTGTTAATTTCGAAAAAAATTATTTCGACTAAGTTTATTTTTTTGGTTTTTTTTTTTTTTTTTTTTTTTTTTCGGAAAAATATGATATTATTCTAAATTATTCTTTGCTAATAAGTAATGAAATTTTAGTATTAATTTGTATTCTATTTAAAGATAAACAAAAAACTCTTATTTTTATATAAATTTGGGATATTTAAATTGATTTTCTAATTTAATTATTAAACATTCTTTTCAAAATAGGTGAATTTTTAGCTAAAATATTCACTTTTGTAAACAATCAAAAGTAGTTTATTATTCAAATATTTTTTTATATATTGGTTTTTTTTTTCTAATATTGTATATATATTTTAAAATGAATTTGATAAAAAAAAAAAAAAAAAAAAAATTTTTAATAAATAAATAAATAATAAATAAAAAGAAGGAAAAAAAAATATATTATATTTATTTACTTTTAATTTTATATATTTTCATAGAATAAAAAATAATTAAATATGAATTTAAGAAATATAAAATTAGAAGATTATTCTGAAGAAGTAAAAAAAGCATATTCTTTTCCAGATAAAAGCACAATAGATTAATTTAAATGCAGGGTTAATATGTATTAACATTAATAACTTACATAGCAATTTACTTTAAAATTCGTAGCAATTACACTTTCTTTTGGAATTGCGGCACATGTTTATATTACAAATAATCTAGGAGGAAAAGTAATTAAAGATAGAATATTTTCATAATAAAATATGATGAAAAAATTCTATATAAAATCAACTCCATTTTTAGGCTTGGCTTTTGCATTCTTTCATAGTAGATAACTTTTAGAAAACCCGAAACTTGAATATTTAGAATGAAAAATAAATTTATATTAAAATAATAACAAAAATGAATAAATATATATATATAAATAAAAAGATCATAATACATATATCGCATTATTTATATATATATATTTTATATTTATCAAATAAAATAAATAAATATTAATATTTAATAAAAAACAAAATAAAAATATTTATAAATATAAATATAAATATATAATTATATATATTTTATATTATATATATATATATATATATATATATATATCTTTTATTATAATTTTTTATATTTATTTTAAATATGCTTATAATTATATCAATTACTTTTACATATTTTAATTTTTTTTATATTTATATTTTATTTTAAAATAAAGAAAAATATTAATAAACTTTGCATAAAGTACAATGTATATTTATATATATATGTAAATTAAAATAAAATTATTTCACATTAATCTTTAGGGTATAGGTGGTGGCATTATAGGTAAATTAGGCATATTTGTTGCTATTATTTTTGAAATATAAATAATAAATACAATAAACAAATTTTTTGTACGTAAAGGTGGTAATATAGGAAAACATTGAGGCATTTAATTTTAAAAAGGTGTAGCTGGATTACCTAAACCAGGAATATACAAAGCTGGTGGAGGCATTTAATTAGGTACAGGTAATTAATTATTAATCATAAGACTATCAGGAATCCTTTTTTTTTATAAAAATATAAAATAAATAAAATATGATTTTACCTGTTAACAATAGGCTTTTATACAAGAGGAACAGGTACAGCATGGCCAACAACAGTATTTTATTATTAAGGTTTATTAGCTGCAAGTAGTCTTTCTAAAAAAATAAATTTAAATTATAAAAAATAGAATAAAATTGAAAATACCAGCAGCAGATCCATGTCTTTCTCCTTTAGAATCTTTCTTGAAAGCATATTATACATTTATTTTTTTACTTCCGAAAAATTATCCATTCATTGTATTTATGGCAGCATCCGCAGCTTCGAAATTATCATAAGAGACAAATGCATATCCTTTGGATTCATCATTATCAGGATCTCTGACTATTCTTCTTGAAATAATCAACCCAAATTAAGAAAATGTATCATGTAATTATTATTCAGTTATAGATTAATCTAAATTTCCAATAAATATGTTTGCTCCTACTTCTTATGTTCTTTTGTCTTAAGAAGCCTTATTTACCTTTATTGGTTTACCGTATAATTTCACTAAATGCATTATTTTTATTGAATAATCTGCATCTTCTTCGCTCTTGAATTCCACAAAACCATATCCTTGATGTTCTCCTGTTATCTTGTCTTTTGGTAAATGAACGTTTACTACTATTCCACATTAAGAAAATAATTCCCAAAGTACTTCTTGGGTTACTTTTTAATCTATTCCACCTACATATATGGTGGCATCTGGATTTCTTTCTGATAGACTAAAGTTCATTTTTTTTTTATTTTTTATTAAAAAATATTTTTATTGATTTATTTATTTGATAGAAATATATATTTATATATTTAATTTATTTTTTAAATATTTTAGGTTTAATTTTTTTAGATGAATTAAATTATTTATTGGATATTTTAATAAATATAATTATTATAAATATATATATATATATATGTAATTATGTAAAAATTAATATTATTTTTTATTTATATAAGAAATTTATAATTTTAAAATATATAAAAATATAATAATATTTATTATAATTACAAAGTATATTGAAAATTTACTTAAAAAAATACTTTAAATATAACTTTCATATATAACTAAAATGATTTCGTAAATAAATATTTAAATAAAAATAACTAAAAACTAAAATAATTTCTAAAAAAAAAAAAATTGAACAATAACAAATTAAAATAAAAGTTACCTAAATTTTTTATGTAGCATTTTAATAGAATATATTTAATATTAATTAAAAATAAATAAAGCAACAATGATTAAATATTTATATTTTTACTTCTAAAAAGTAAACTGAATAAATAAAAAGATTAATGGGTAAATGAAGGAATATATAAATCAATTTATGAAAAATAATAAATAAGATAAGATTATAAATAAAAATAAATATATAAAAAAATAATTGAAGAGTTTAAGCCTTATAAAAGATAGATATCTTTTAAAAATTTATAGAAAGCTTAAGTAATTTAAAAACTAAACCAGAAAATAAAAAAATTATATTTTTTTTATTTTCCTAAATTCAAAATATTTTTACATTTTATAACTTCTAAGTATTTATATATTTTTCAAACTATAAATATCATATCCAATATTCAATTTATAAGCTACAAATTAAGGAATTATTATAATTCAATAATTTTACATTTATATAAAAAAACTTAATAGTTTTAATTTATTTGGACAATTTTATACTTTCTTTAAAGAATTTATTAATAATATTTTTTTCACAATGCAATATATCATATTGGTTTTATATTTATATAAATATCTATTGACTTTAAATTATTAAAGAAAATAAAACTAAGTATAGGCATTTTAAATAATAATATTTAAATTAATTTTATAAAAAATTAATTTTAACTTATATTAATTTTCTAATTTTTTTTATAATTAAACAATAAATAAAATATTTTTATTTTATTTATTTGTATTTTATTTAAATTTTTTTTATTTTATTTTATAAATTAAGATAAAATAGTTGTGTAAATTATTAATAAATATATTAAATAATATATTTTAGCTCTAATTAAATAATTTTTTTTTAATAAATGTCAAATGTATATATATATTAATTTAATTAATTAACAAGAATATTAATTATTTTATTTTTAAATAATATAATTAGTTATATATTTTTTTAAAAAAATTATCAATAAATGAAAGATATACAAAAATAAAAAAAAAAATTAAATTTAATATAATATAATATAATTAAAAAAATAATATATAAATATATTAAATTTATTTAATAATAACTTTATTATAGTTATTTTTTAAAATAACTAAAATATATATAAACTAAAAAAAACAAAAAATAATATAATCTAATATAAAATAAAATAAAGTTTTAATCCAAATATCCTTTCACATTAATCTCCCACAAATAATACAATTTCTTTTATTACAAAACTCATGATCTTTCATTTTATCATCATAATCTTTCTTATGGGTAGTTAAATACTAACCATCAAAAGCAGGCACTTATCTTCCTTTTATTATATTAGGATTATATTTTTTATAATCTACAGTCTAAGGTAAATAAGTGCTTAAATTTGTAGTTTAAGACAAGAAAGGAAAATCTGGACTTATCGGATTTCTATTAAATTAAAATAAATATTAATTTATTTTAACACAAAAAAAAATACTTAAACTATCCTTTTTTAGACATTTATATTATTTTGTCTCTATCATTATCATTATCAGCTGGTTTTCCTTTAAATGTATCACCATAAGTAGTTTTACCAACAAAAGGTAATTCTTTTATAACTGTAGGATGTGCCGGAGGCTTTACAAGGGAAACTGGATTTGAACCCCAATCTAAGAAAGTATTTTTATAACTAGAAATGTCACTAAAAGGCAAGAATTTTTGTAATTCTTTCGATTTATGTTATTTTTATGCTTCAATAGGGTGTGGTACATAATCGCTCTAATATAGTATATTTAAAAAAAACGATTATTTTTATTAAAATTTACTCTATTTATTGTGGATAACTCCATAGGTTATTTGCTATAAAATCCATTATATAGATCACCATTTACTCGTGGAACTCTAGTATTACTTTTAAAAGGTTAGAAATCTTTTTGATATAATGACTAACCTCCTTTTTTGTAATCTGGTATCAAATTTCTCTTTGGGCGTAGGCAAAATCCACATACTAAGCCTCCACGGACTTATTAATAATACCATTCGTTATTATCTAATAGTTTATTCATATGCTATTTCATTATTTCCCTTCTCATTTCATATTAATCAAGCTGAGATAGATTATTATTACTTTTTTTCATATTTTTTATTTTTGTTTTTAATTTTTTTTTTACGATTGATTGTCATGACCGAGGCAATAATCGTTTGTGTTTTTAAATGCTTTTTCTGATTATTAAGTAGCAATCATTTTTTTTGTTTTTTAAATTTTATTTTTTATTATTATTTTTTCTTTTAATTTTTTTTTTTAATTTTTTTTATTGAATAGAAATAACAAAAAATAAAGAAATTAAAGTTTTTATAGGTTATAAAAATAATTAATTAAAATAAAAAAATAAATTCTAAAATAAAAATATTTATTAAAACTAAAATATATATAAAAAATAATAATTATATTAATTTAATCATAAATATATATTATTAAAAATAGATAAATAAAAAATGAACTTAAAATTAAATATATTTAAAATTTAAACATTATTTATTTAAATTAAAAAATAAAAAATAAAAAAAATAATTAAATAAATAAAAAAAATAATAATAAAAATAAAAAATGGGTCAAGACTGCTCTACAGCTTGTTCATAATGTAATAAACAAAGTGAAATAAAAACATAATAAGAAGATAGTATAACAAACGGGACTGCTGCCCTTTATTAGGAAAATAATGAAGCTCCTTAATAAAAAGAGACAAATAGTCAATATAAACATACAAAATAATAATCAAATGAAAATTATAAAGATAGAGACACAAACAATTAATATTCAAATGAAAAAAATTCTAATATATATAAAATACCTTCATATAAATAAATAAATGAAAATAATGAAAGTTAAAAACAAATCACTACAGAATAATAATAATAGTAGCCCCAACAGCAATAAATATTAGAATAAAAAGAACTATCTCTCTAAAACACTTAGGAAAATAAAAATGTAAAAGAAAGTTCTTAAAAATATTTTAATTCTGTAGAAGATGTTTTATAATAATAATAAAAATAATAGACATAAATAATTCAATCAGATGAGAATAAAAAAAAAGAAAGAAGACCTCCTTATTAATTTAAAAGTGGAGCTATTTATGATGGAGAATGGTTCGGTAAATTTTTTTATTTTATTTAAAAATAAATAATTTCAAAAAGGTAATTACAGAGAAGGATAAGGAATTCAAACATGGCCAGATGGAGCTAGATATGAAGGTAAAGTAAGATTGTATATATATATATATAAATTTAAATATATATAAATAAAATTAAAGTAAAATTTATAATAATAAAAATAATAATAAAATTAAAAGGAGAATGGAAAGATAACAAAGCAGAAGGAAAAGGTAAATTTTGGCACGTAGATGGAGATATTTTTGAAGGAGAATGGAAAGATGATAAGGCAAATGGATATGGAGTATATATTCATGTGAATGGTGCAAAATATGATGGTAAATCTATTATAAAAAATATATTAATAAAATAAAAAATATTATTATTAAAAGGATATTGGAAAGATGATTTATAAGAAGGACATGGAATAGAAACATGGGCAGATGGGTCTAAATATGAAGGATATTATAAAGAAGGAAAAAAATAAGGAAAAGGTACTTATACTTGGAGTGACTAATCAAAATATGTTGGTGATTGGGTTGAAAATAGAATTTCTGGTTATGGAGTTTATACATGGTTAGATGGAAGATAATATGAAGTATAATAAAAAAATACATATATAAATATAAATATAAATATAAATATAAATATAAATATAATATTTATTATTTATTATTTATTATTTATTATTTATTATTTATATAAAAAAAAAAATGATTTTGTTTTATAAAAGAATAATTATTATAATAAGATAATATTTTTAAAAAAATACAGAGGAAATAAAATATAAAATGCATTCAAATATATTTATTTTTCATATATAATTTTTTTTATAAATTTTTTATTTATAAATATAATTATATATATATTTTAAAAAAAAATTTTATTAAATATTATAATAAATATATTTATATATAATTAAAATATATATATATATATTTTTACATATCTATATAAATATATTTTTTTTATAATTTAAATATTTTTATTATTTATATGCTTTTTTTAATTCACTAAAGGGAGAATGGTTAAATAATAATATGCATGGCAAAGGTTTTTATACTTGGAAAGATGGAAGAAAATATGAAGGTGACTATCAATATGATAAAAAACATGGTTACGGAAAATATACTTGGGCAGATGGACGATAATATGAAGGTTAGTGGGCTTATGGAAAGTATTTTTATATTTTATTTTTTAATTATTAATTTATTTATAGGCAAAATGGAAAAGGAATATATAGTATACCTGAAGGTTCTGTTAAAACTGGGCTTTGGGAGGACGGAAAAAGGATAAAATGGATAGATGATGAACAAATTTAATAAAAAAATTGATAATAGATTTTTAAATAATTTTTTGAAATTAAAAAATATATAATAAATAAATACTTATTTTATATTTAAAATATAAATTATAAAAAAAAAAAAATATTGTTATTATTTTATTAAATTAATTTAATACTTTTTGTATTCCTTTTATATTAAAATAAATAGAAGAATTCTTATTATAATTAAAAACTAAATAAAAAAATTTTATATTCTATTAATATTTACTTATATAAAAAAATTAAAAGAAAATGATAAATAAAATAATATTTTTTTATTTCTTAATAAAAAGTAATTTTTTTTTTTATTATATTAAAAAAAAAAAAATAGAAAAAAAAAATAAAAAAAAAATTTTAAAAATTATAAATTATACAATTTAAAAAATATCATATAAATAAATAATAATAATATATATATATATATATTAATAATATATATATATATATATATATATATATATATATATATATATATATATATATATTAATCATGTGTCTAATTTAAATTAGAAAATATACATATATATAAATATTTTATTATAAATATGGATCCTTAAAAGAAACAAAAATTAAATCAATAACAATTCGATTAATCCGATTAAGTTGAGAAAATAAGTCAAGTTCAAACCTAAGAAAAGCAAGATAGTTAAATCGATCGTGAATAAATGATACCTGAATACAAACAGTTAATTGAATATAAAAACAATCTAGTAAAACTAGATATTTTAATTTAAATAGAATCCAACGAAGAACAACTAGAAGAACTTCGAGGTATGAAAAACGACTTAGAAGATGCCATATAAGCCCAAGAATAAAAAATAAAAAAAGAATAAAACAATGATTATTTAATTTTTAACACTGAAGCTGTATAAAAAGAACATATTGGTAGATTATGTAAAGTTTTTTATGAAAAAGAATTAAAATGGTATCACGGAGTAGTAACTTCAGTAAATAGTGATGATTAAATAATAAATGTCCAAATTATAGGATATAGAGATAATATATAAATAGATTCAGTTTATGTAAAATTAAAACCTAAACCAGATCCAGAGTTGTTTTAACCTGGTTTTGCATGCGAAGCAATATATTCGGATGATGGTAAATATTATCCGTGTATAATCGAAAAAATAACAGAAGATGGTCGATATGTAGTAAAATTCAAAAAATATAATAATAAAGAAGAATTATCCTTATATATGTTAAGAGAATCAAGAAAAAATTAATAAGATCATCGAAAAAAAAGAACTTTTGATGACCTTACTGAATTTAAAGTACCTGATAATCTCAAATATTTACCAAACGAGTCTGAACAAACTAGATTAATGAAAAAAAAAAAAGTTAAAGCACTTAAATAATAATTTAAATAAGCCCAATTAGAAAAATCTAGTATGGAAAAATAAGAAAAATGGAAAGATTTTAAATCTACTGCCTAAATGAAAAAAAAAGAGCATTTTTCAGGAAGAACTTCTAAATCTATCTTCTAATCTCCTGAAACTATTGAAGGTAAAGTTGGTGTAACTAATTCTGGTAAAGGAATGACTAATTTCTCGGTAAGAAGTTAATAGGCTATGTAGGATAATTCTCATTTGTCACGCTTGTTTTGATTTTATTTTGAATATAAATGTTTTTAATATTTTAAAATAAGAAATATTTATATAAAAACATATTTTTTTCTTAGAAAAATAAAATAAAATTATTTTATTTTTTTCTGTAATAAATATTTTTACTTTTATAAGAAAAATAATAATTATAAATATAAATATATTATTATTTTATTTATTTTTAAAATATATATTTAATAAACCACGTATTAGTGTTTTTTAAATTAAAAAAAAAATATAAAAATTAGAATACTTTATATGAATAAAAATAAACTTTCTAAGTATTTTTTTTTTTTTAATTAATTATTTTATGGACTATAAATAATTTAAAAATTATTGTCTATAATTAAAAAATTAAATTTATTTAGAAAAAAAAAAAAAAAAAAAAAAATGTAAAAAAGTTTACATAATATCAATTTATAAAAAAGTGGATATATAAATAATCCAAAAAATAATATTTCGAGTTTAAAAAATGGTGATAAATACAAAATTATAAAAGAAACAATTTCTAAAGACGCAAAGCCTTTAGATTTTTCATTTAAATAAATATCAGATTTATAAGGTTAATTAAATATCATGTTGCTAAAATATATTATAAAATTAATAAAACCAAAACAAAAAAAACAGAATTAAAAACCACAGAACCACGTAACGGAAAAAGAAAACCAATAGTAATATAAACAGTAGAAATAATATAAGGAGATAAAAAATTAGGAGGTATTAATACATTTTTCAAATTATAAAAAATAATATTATTTATTAAGATGAAGATAGTAAAAAAGATCAAGAAGAAAACGAAGAAAAAGAAAACGAGGAAAACGAAGAAGAAAAAGTAAACAGAGAAAGTAAATCAAAGGAAATAAAAGAAGATAAGAAAAAATCCGATAGAAAAGAACCTGAAATAATAAGAGCAGTCACTTAAAATATTGCTGCAAATATAGTATAGAATTACCATTTACCATTAAACCCTGGAGTTGTTAAAGTATTTTATTAAAAAGATAATAAAATAATAGTCATTTATAAAAAAAAAGGGATAAATAGATCATAAAGCAATAGAAGATGTAAGAAACACTTAAAAAAAAGTATGTAAAATAAACTTAATATGTACATCCTTAATATTAGGATATAATAAAATAAGGTATTATTTTTTATATATAATATAAAAACTATTTAAATAAATTGAAATAAAAATAAAAAGACATATTGATAAATTCTATTAAATTATTGATAATGTAATGTTTGATTGCTAAAATTTAGGTTTTATTGATCTTTCTCATAATTATATTACTTAACTTTAATATGTTTTTTTATATTATATATATATATATATATATATATATATACATATATTTTTTAACTATATAGGATTTTAGTCATTTTTATAATTTAAAAATATTATATTTACATTGTAATTATATCAGTAATTTAAAAGAAATATTAAATATTTAATAGCCTATTATTTCTTTAACTATTCACGGTAATCCTGTTGAAACAATAACTGGTTTTAGATAATTTATTATTACTGTTATTCCTTCGCTTAAGAATTTAGACACAGCCCACGTTTCTAAAAAAGAGAGAGATTATTCGGATTTTTCTATTTTTAAAATGATGTCAAATATTCCTCCTCCTGTTAAAAATCCTGCTTTGCCTCCCGAAGAGAATGTTGGGAATGACGTAAAAACTAATTCTGCTTGAAGTTTTTTTTTTTTTTTTATGTTTAAAAGTAATTTATATATTTATTATTTTATATACTTATATTGTCTTTTTATTAAAATTTTATAAATTATTAATTTATTATTTTTAAATAATATAATAAATTAAAAAATAATTATATATACATTAAAAATAAAAAACAGTTATTTATTCATTTTAAAGATTTTTAAAAAGGAAGACTATTATAAGTACTTTTTTATAATTTCTAAATATACCTAGTTTTGTTTTTAAAGCATTTCTTAAGTTCTAATAAAAACTAAATAATAAACTATTTTTTGCATTAATATATTTATTATTCATCTAATAATAATCTAGAGTCAAAATCTGCTTTTTATTTTAAGATTTGAATGCATTTTCTTAAATTAACTAAGCAACTAGCCATAGTATTTGCATTATTTATAATTCCCTATATTTATATTTAATCTAATTTTTCGATTATTTAACAAATAATTAACCTTTTTTATTTATATAAAAATAATTGAAAAAATATAATAAATAATAAAAATACCCATCTTTAAATTCTTCTATAATATCTTTATTAAAATTAACTTTTAGTGTTTAAAATCCTATATCCTTAAACCATTTATTAATTAATTCAATATTATTAATTTCTTAGGGATCTTATTATTATTATTATTTTTACATAATATCTTCAAAGCCAGGTTTATATTTATTATTATAATTTTATTATTAGTGATTTTCTTATAAAATTTTAATATTTTTATCTTAATTAAACGAGTTTTATTTTCCGATTTCTAAAAAGTATTTTTATTTTTTATTTTCATCATTTTCATTTTATTTTAAACATGATTATTTTTAAAAAGTCATTTCTTATTATTTTGAAAATTCTCCATCTTTTTCTTTTCTAAAACTATAAGATGTACTATCTTATTTATTTAAACTACCATTTTTTTATTAAATTTCTTCAAATTAATTTAATATAATAGCTGGTCCAAAATAAGGTCCTTCTTTAAAATAATCGTTACCACTCCTAGCAGGCATCCCATCACTATAAATTCTTAAATCTTCCAAAAATCCAACAATAAACATTTAATTATTATCCGCAATTTAATCTTCTTTCCATAAAAATTTTTATCCTATATTTGCATTTTGTCTTAATGGTTTCAAACCTTTCAAAATATTGGCTATTTAATTTTAATAATTATTCGGATTTTAATGGGAAGGTTATATATTAATTTTTATTATGTTTGATATTAATGTACATAAAAGTACTCCATTTTTAATTTAACCACATACTTGTCCAAAATTTTAATAATTTTTTCCGGTTTTCCAATTTACCCATTTAACTAGATTTTCTTAAAGTTTATCTATTTAACATTATGTATAAGGCAAAACACATTACTAGGCTTCTTAAGTATTAAAAAGTGTATTTTTTTTATTATTTTAGCTTATAAAACTGTTATTGTTTTGGGCAACATTTTTTTAGGCTGTTTTTTTATATATGTAATATAATAGACCATATAAAGATTAATAGTCTCCTTTTAGAATATTTTCGCATTTGTTTGTAGTAAAAATTGGAGGAATTTCAAGATTTTATAAATAAGCGAAATTCAGGAAATATTCCATGTTAAATTAACATTAATGAATATTTTAAGGATCTTAATAAAAAGATTATGATTGAGAATTTTGGAAAAGTTTGTTTATTATATTACAAAGAAGAACTCCATTTCGGAAAGGATCTTTAAAAAAAGAAAGGTTGATATTAAGAAAGTTTTTTTGAATATATTTTTAAAAACCTAATTTTTCTAAAAATTAATTAACTTCTTATTCTTTTTGTGAATCAATATAAATTATTTTAGAAAAAGAAGATAATGATGTATTTCTGTGGGAATTTCTAGGAGATAATTAAAAAAAAGATGAATTATTGTTATTATTTTTTATAAATGAATTATTATTATTATTTTTAAAAGAATTATTTATTTTCTAAATTGAATTATTATTATTATTATTATTATGTTTTGTATTTATACGACTTCTTTATACTTGATAATAACTTCCTTTTGGAGTATGTAAAAACATACTTTTTTTTAAATAGATTTCTTTATATAAATTTTATTATTAAATATATTATTATTATTATTATTATTATTATTATTATTATTATAATTATTATTATTATTAATTTATTTAACTTTATTTCATTTTATCTTATCTAGGCTAAATATAAGGTGTATAACTTTACTCTTTGTTTCCTATTTAACTCAATGAACTTTGATTTGTCATAGTTTTTTTTTTTTTTTCATTTCTTTCATCAATTTGATTTTATTTATTTTAAAAAAAAATTCTTAAATCATCAAGAAAACCCCAAAAAATATCACAATTTCCCTAAATAAAGATATCTTCATTATTTAAAAGAAATCGTGGGTTAAATTTTTCATAATTTTTTAAAAACGTAAACAATTTTTAATAATTTATACGTATTTAAGTAATATCTTTTGTATTTCTATAAATACCATTTATTGTATTATCCTTCTCAAACATTCTATTTATAATATCTATAAAAATAACTCCATTTTTACATAATTTTGGAAGCTTTTCTTTAATATTTTTTATGTCTTTTTTAATAAGATTAATTTCATATAACCATAATAGGCATTTATCTCTTATATTATCCGTAAAAGGTGGTATTTAGATATTTTTTTCCTATTATTTTTCCTCTTGGTGTGAATAAGATCTATTTTATTTTAATTTTTATTCACTTTTTTCTATTTTTTTTAGAAAAGAATTTTCATCTTGAATATTTTTTTCAAGGTTTATAATATCTTTTTTAATTTAAATTTATTACGAATTATTATTTAGAGTTATACTTTTGGGTGATTTTGAAACTTTAGAATTCTAATTAGAAGTTTTTTTTGGATATAATATTTGCTAAATAAAAGCCTTCTAGTTTATTTCATCTGGTGTTGTTTACTCTTTTTAAACAGGAAAAGGCTCAACTGCTTGAAATGAAATATTATTTAAATGTGATGAAGTTTCTTTTGAATTTTCAAAAGCGTATTAAAATGAGTATTTATTTTCGACATTTTATTATTAATTAATTGTATGTTTTTAGGATATTTATAAAGGAAATTATTTCTATTTATTCTCTTGCAATTGATTATTATTTTATTACTTTAGTGTATTATTTTCTTGTTTTAATAAATCCCTTTCATTTGATAATTAATTATTTCCTTTTTATTCATTTTTTGAATATTCTATGGAATTTTTTTCTATTATAAAAGACTTAAAAGGAGATGAAGGCTTTAATACTTTATATTTTGTTGGCTTTGGAAAAGGCTCTATATTTTCATTTTTTGGCTCAGGACAATCTTAAAAATTTATATCTGAGGCAAATAATAATTCATTTTCTTAATTTTCAATATTTTTTGGTGGGAGTTGAATATTTACTCTTTTTTTCGTTTAATTTTATGATTTAATCCATAAACAAAATTATAATAATTATGGGTTTGTATATGACTTTTTATTTTATTTATTTTTTGTTTTTTTTATTTTTTACTTGAAATTATTATATTTGGAAAGGCATATCTATACTTTTTATTTAACATTCATTTTAAATTTCTTGAAGTAATTAATTTGTATTTAAATGATCTGGTAAGCATTTTATATTAAATATTTCTTATACTATTTCTGATAATACTAATGCTTTTTTTTTTAAAAAAAAAAGAAGATAACAATATAAAAATTATTATTTTATTTTACGATTTTTAATATCCTCTAAAGATTTAATTTATTTACAAAATTTAGTGTTTTTAATGCCTTTTATCCATTATATTGTTTTAAGCAATTCTTCTTATGATTAATGTTATTAAAATTAATTCATATTTTTTTTCTTTTTTTTCTTAATTTTTCAAAATTTAAACTAAAAATACTATTTATTTTTTTTGAAAAGAAATATAATATATTATTTTCAAAAATATAACAAAAAAAAATTTTTGTAATTATTTTTTTTATTTATAATTAAAAATAAAAAATCAAAATTAGAAATAATTAAAATAATAAAATTTTTATTAAAAAATAAATAAATATATAAATAAATAACATATTGAATAATAAATTATTTTATAATTAATTGAATCATAAATAAATAAAATATGATAAAGCTTCCAAACACACTTTAAAGACCACATACTACATCTACACCAACTAATTTAAATCCATACACCAAAAATCAGTAACTTTTGCGTCAAAAATATAACCAAATAACAAGCTTAAGTCCGAAATCTTAACTAAAATTAAGCTCATTTAAAAGTGCAAATCTATCTAACCTAAACAATATGGAATAAATATAAAAAATCATCGAAAAATCATAATACAGGAGTGAAAATGCCCAAAATAAATAATTTGAAAGTACTCTAAACACAACAACCGTAAAGCCTCACAACATAAGAGTAAACCCATAATTAGCAGAATATGCATATGAGGAAATAATGGAGAAAGAAATGAAAGTTTCAGAAGAAGAATACTAAGAATTTAAAAGAAAATATCATCGTATGGTTTTTGACAAAAAGGGAAATTACTTATATACAAAGCTAGAGCCATAAACTGAGGATTAATAAAGAAGCATAAAAGAAATTTATCAATAAAAAAACACTTCTTAGAAATTTCAAAAAGACCTCATAAACCACCAGAAGAATTTTTAGCCTGAAAAAATAATTTAAAATTTAGTGAAATCATCATAAGAATAAGCTTCTATGAACCCAAGGAAAAAAGCTATTCTAGATATTAAAGAAAAATCATTAAAGGGCATTTAATAAATGCTTAATTTGGGTGTAAAATAAAAAATTATTGAAAATGCCTAATAAGAAGTGATTAAAGCAGTAAAAATAATAATAATAATTAATATATATTATTATTTTTTTGAAAAAAAAATAAAACAATATATGTATAGAGTTAAGAAATGATAAGCGAAGTAGAAAAATTAATAAGAGAAAATGAAATTTTAAAAGGAGATTTGGAAAAATCTAAAGACTTGATAGTTGAATTATAAACTTAAAACGAGAACTAGAATTGGAAGAATTCTTGCTTAAAAAAAGATATTGAATAAATAAATGTTAATTTTGATATTTTAAAGAATAATTCTAGTCAACTTGAAGTATTTATTCCTGAATATAAGAAGCTTATGTTAAAATTTCCTGGAATGAATTCCAACACATTAATACATAAATTCGAAAAGCTTGAGAATTTTTGTTTAGAATTAAATAAGAAATCTTAAGAACTTGAAATTTAAAAAAGAGAACTTGAATAAGAAAAGTAGAAAATAAAAAACTTATTTGATAGTGATGTATAGGAATTAAAAATAAAAGAAACAACAAGAAAAAAATAAACAGAAATGTATTTAGAAAAATTAAAAGAAAAAGAAATCGAATTAAAGGACTCAGATGAATATAAAAAGAACTATATATAGCTTTAAAACCGAATTATTAATATTTATAACAAATGGAATTCGAAAATAAAAGTTTATTCTACTTCTAGAAAAGATAATGAACCAATAGCTCATATTAAAGACCCTTTAGAAATACTAGATTATATGGAAAAAAATATTCAAATTTCAACTTCGGATAGACTTTAAGAGTATTTAAGAAAAATTATCGTTTCAGCCAATCTTTTACAAAGAAAGTTTAATTTTTTTAATTTTTATTTTTTTTAATAAAAAAAAAAGATATCTTCCATTATTTGTAAATGAAAAATTTGATCCAGATAAAATTTATGAAAGAATTCTTAAACTTGTAAATAATTTAAATGCTGAGAATTTCAAGTTAAAAGCTTAAATAGATTAATTTAAAAAAAAAGAATAAAATACACATGATTTAAATTATCACACAAACAAAAAAAATACAAATGAATAAAATAGTACTAATTCTTTTCCAAGAAAGCTTTCTTTAACAAAAACATATTAATTTGATGATTGAGAACAAAATCTAAAAAGATAAATAAGTTATTAAATTAAACAAATAATATATATAAAAAAAAAAAATTATGTAAATAAGATAAATAAATATTTTATATTTTTTTCTCATGAGTTTTCTAAATTTCTATTTAACCATTTATGATTAATTAGATCTTTTATCTAATATCTATCTTAAACATTATACTTAAATATTCCTTTAAGAAAATCAATTAAATCCTCCGAAAAATAATTAGGATAATCTATATTTATCTAAAATAAAAATTAAAAAAAACTTTGAAAATAAATAAAAAAACATTTCTAATAGCATCAAATGTTAGTTCTTCGTTTTCTCTATTAAAAGGAGAATATCCAGCATTTAATTCATAACAAGCAACACCTAAAGACCAAACATCAACATCTTTATCATAAATACCATTTATCATTTCAGGAGAAAGATAGCTTATAGTACCACAGAAAGATCTTTTCATTAACATTTCAGAATTTTTTTTTTAAGAAAAAGTAGCACATCCGAAATCACATAACTTTATAGTTCCGTTTTCATTTAATAAAATATTTTCAAGTTTTATATCTCTATGAATAATTCCTAAAGTATGTAAATAATTTATACTTGAACAAATTTATCTCATAAATTAAACTGATATATGTTCAGGAATAAATTATTAATTAATCATATACTACGATAAAGTTCCTCTGTTAGAATATTCTAAAAGAATATAATGGTAATTTTCATCTTAAAAATGTTCATAAAACTTCAAAATATTTTAGTGATGACAATAATTTTAATGAATATGAATTTCTCGATATAATTATTAATCCATTTTATTTTTAAAAATAGTTTATTTGTTTATCAATTTCAATGCTAATTCTTATTAAGTAATAATATTTCTAATTTTTTTAAAAATTAAATAATAAAAAGATAATATATATTTAAATAAATTATATATATATACGTATATAAATATATATATATATATATAAATATATATTATACATATTTTTATATATACATATATTCATATATAAATATTTATAAAAAAATTATATAATTTTTTATCTTATATTTAATTAATAATTTTATTTTATTACTTAACTTTAAATACAATTCCGAATATACCTTGACCTATTTATTAAATAAATTCAATATTTTTTTATTTTAATAAATCATAGTTTAGTTCCTCAAAATTGTTTTATTTTTTTTATTAAAGTTTAATTTTTTCAATATCAGAAATCGATAAATATTTTTTATTATTACATATTTTATTATTTTCATCTAAATTTTAATCTTAATTATTTTATGTATTAACATTGTAAATTTAATTATTATTATTATTATTATTATTATTATTATTATTATTATTATTATTATTATTAATTATATTATATATATATCTCATTTGCATATTATTATTTAATATTTTTTTAAATAGGTAAATTTTAATATTTATCCAAAGTATTTTCATTTTTTTTTATTATACTATTTTTAACCTGTAAATTTTTTGAAAAGTTTTTATAACTTTATAATATTTAATTTTAATATATATTCTCTTAATATTATTATTAACTTCTTACACAACTTAATTCTTTTAATTGTTTTAATTAATTACTATGATCTTTATCTTATTCAAAATTTACTGAGTTATAATCTTATTTTTTAATTGTTCTTTATTATATATATATGTTTCTAATTTTTGTGTTATTTTATGTATTTTCAGTATTTAATTATTGAGATAATTATGACTACTGTGATGGAAGTGATTACATTGAATTTCTTATATGTTAATTTCTCTATATTTAAGTTTAATGATTCACTAATACTTTATTTTAAATTTATTGACTTTAGGAATGACATTAATATGATGATTTTTATCTTACAGGAATCAAATTCAGATAATTTTTCTAATTTAATTTATGCATATATTTTATATTTAATTAAGGACTTTAGATAATTGCTTAAGATGTTTGAAATATTTTTTAAGAATTTAAAAATACTATTTATGGATTAGTTTTATATAATAATATATTATTGTTATTTTATGGATAATTTCGCATTTTTTTTATTTAATTTTTATTTTTTTTCTTATATTGTGAATATTTTAATTTAATTAAAAAAAATAGCTATTTATTTAATAATAAAATATTTTTATTTATTTATGATTATTATTAAATTAATATTATTATTAGTAATTTTAAATTTTATTTACAGTCATTTTTATATTAATTTTTTTTAACATATTTTTATAATTTTAAAAATAATTATATTTTTATTTATTAATATAATTCTAAAAAAACGATATTTTAAATTTAATATATATATATTATTAAAATAGAATATAATTAATGCATATTTATTTATAAGAATAATTAAAAAATACATATAAGGATAGACATTATTAAAAAATTAAATTTAAAAATCAATTATTTATATAAAATTATATTATTATATAAATATTGAATTTAATTAATTTTTATAAAATAAAATATTTTTTTTATTTTTTAATACTTTCTAAATAAAATACTTTTTTTTTATTTAATCATAAATATAATAAAATATTTTTTATTTTAATTATTTTATTAAATATCTATATTTTTATAAATAAAATAAAATAAAATTTTATTTATTTTATTTTATTAACATTTTTATTTATTTATAAATAATTTAAGAAATATTATTTATGTATAAATAAATTAAATTATTTATTTATTAAAACAGCAATTTCTAAATATAAGTAAATTTGTTTTATATAATTTACATAAAAAATATTATTTAATTATAAAATTCTATATAAATAATATATATTATTACAAATCATATTTATTTATAAATAAAAATAAAAAAAGAATTTTTGCTTAATAAATATATTTTTATTATAAATAGAATCATTTTATTTTTTTAAATATTGAAAGTTTATTTTTTTAATTACTTAATAATTTTTTTTGTTATATTTTATTTAAATATAATGATCTAAGTAAATAATAATTTGTTTTTATATTAAATAATAAAAAAAGAAATAATGTATTTTAATAAACAGAGCAAAATTACTCTTAGAAAATATTATGAAAAAAATAAAAATAAAATAAAAATATTATTAAAAAATAGTAATAAAGTATAAATCATATTATAATAATCCTATATTTTATTAATATAAAACATAATTATCTATTTTATATTTAAATAATACTTTTTATTTAACTATAAATATAAAATATTATTCTCTATAATTTTAAATATGTATTATTATTATTATTTTTATTTTGACTTTTTTTTTTTATTTTTATATATTTATGATTTTTTTTATTATTTATTTTTAGTTTATATAACTTTAAATATATTTGCCATTATCATGAAAAAATAATATTAAATTTCTAAAAAAATAATTTTATGAAATACAAAAAAAATAAACGAAATTATTTATATATATATACAATAAATTTCTTTTTTAAATTTGCTTTGACTCTAAAATTATTTTAAATTTAATACATTTTTTTAAAAATCAGTTTATCAAAATTATATTATAATAGTATAATTTAAAATTTTGTAATTCAATACTTATATAGGTAATAATTTTAATTTATTTTATTTATAATAATATAATATAATATATATAATATATAAATTAAATAATAAAAAAAATCCAATGGAAATTGATATTAAATTATAAAGATAATAAGACTTTGCATAAAATTACAAATAATAAGGATAAAAGATGGTATTTAGACATAAACGTATCAGTTTAACTAGATTTTATGACTACCGTTACCGTGATTCTTATTTGAATTTCGATAAAAAAAGATAATTCCTAAAAATGGATTTATTCTATATTAAAAGAAATCCTTACTATTGAAAATCTATTTAATTATATTCAATAATATTAATTTAATAATAAAAATATTTATATTAAAACATTTATTTTATATATATTTTATCCACAATATGCTTCTTAGTAATATAAATTTTTTGCTATATTCGAAAAAAAAAAAATTAAAATAGAAAAATATATAGAAATTATATTTTTTAAAATAAATAATAAAAGTTTTAATATAATTTTAAAAAATATTCATCTAATAATAAATAAAATATATAAGATATTTATATTTATTTATTTTGTTTAAATTATTAACATAGAATTTGTTAATTTTTTTTTTTTAAAAAAAACATTTTAAAGATATTTATTGAATTAAGTATATAATTAATTATTTGAAACATAAGTTGCAATTTACAATAGATTAAAACAATCATAAATTGTTTAATATTTATCATCTAAATATAAAAAAGTAAATGATTTTAGTTATTTTGAGTTTTATTATTTATAAAAAGCTTCTACTGCTAAATCATTTATAACATTAAAATTTAAATCTGTTTTATATTTTATTTTTTTAATAAGTTTTTATTTTAAATGAAGTATTTTATAACTTTTAAATTAAAAATAAGTAATTTATTAATTAACATAAATATTTTCCATAATTTTTTGAACTTTTTATTAAATTAATTACTAAAAGCTTTAAGTTTTAGTAATACATATAATTTATCCAGTAAAATATTCTCTATAAAGAAAATCAAGCAATTCTTACGAAAGTTCATATTTAGATGCAAATAAAATAAAGAAGTCTCTCCTATATCCCCTAGATTATACTTCGATTTTTATAAATCACACAATATTATTTTTTCGATTCTCTAATTTATTAAACTATACAAAAATTTACTTTATCGAAGTAATTTATGGAAATGTATTTTGAGGCGCACAAAATTTGTATAAACATCAATATTCAAAAACACTTTAATTAATTTTATAATTTAAAAGAGCATTAAATTCGAAAAAAACTTTAATATTGATTTTTCAAATTATTTTTTCTTTAGAAATCCTTTATATACATTCTTTAAATATTTATTAAAATTGATCAAAATGTATATTATTTATTTAAATATGCCCCTCTCATATATTTAAGTTATAGAGTATACATTAAAATGCATTTATCATGCTTTTTTTTCTTAAAGTAACTTTAAAATCATTTATAATAAAGTATATCTGGAACTTAATTTATGTATATTCTTTTAAATTTAATCAATATATATATATATATGCTAATATAGTAATTCCATAGATTTCTTTTGGAAATTCCATATAATTATCTTTGGTTATAATTCAAGACAATCTATTTTTTATGTATTCCAAAATTTTGCTTTATTCTAAATTTTCATAATTTATTTCCCATTTATTCATTATAATATTATTTAAGGTGAAAAGGAATTTTATGTAGAATGAGTAATTTTCTACATATTAACTATACGATTATATATATACAAACTCATTTTGCATTTTATTTCAGGTATTTATTGATTTGATAATTGATATGATTTATAATGAATAATTAATTATAATATATAAAATATAAAGAATAAAATTAATATAGTATATATATAAAATTATAATTATATATTTAAAATATACATTAATAAAATTATATATTATAACTTTATTTCATTTATTATTATTATTTAGTATATTTTTATAAATTATAATATTATATTTAATAATTTTTTTTTTTATATAAATAGTAATCATTAATTTTTAAAAAATTGTTATTTTTTTAATTAAAAAAAATCAATTAAATTTCTATATATTATTAAATAAATATTATTTAAATTTACAATTAATAAATAAAAATATCCATAAAAAGAATATTTACTAATCATAAATAGTCTTTATAATACAATATTTACTCTCTTAAGCATTTTCCTAAGGTCCTTCAAGAATAAGTTCATCATGTATTTACAAAATTAATTCGAACCCCAATTACTCCAATTTTTAACTTTAAGAAATTTTTACCATTGCCGCAATAACAAAATCAGCCCCTCCGCCTTAAATAGGAGTATTAATAGCAGCTCTCAATCCATGTAATTTGTTTAAAAAGCCTTAATTTTAATTAAAGAACTTTGAAAGATTTCTATATCTTCCCATAAGTGTTTATGTATATCCCTTTTCCAAAGCAATATTTTTTACTTTATCTTACCATTAATTGACTTCAGGTGCTTCCTAATACCATTTATCTATCATTTCTTAAGCCTCCTTAAATGAACAACCTAGTGCCTCGGTAATACTTTTAGCAGAGGCTCCATAAATGATTGAAAAGTTCAAAATTTTGGCTTTTTTTCTTTCACTTCCATATTTATCTTTTAGAAGTGGAATATTAGAATTATTTAAATCCTAATCTTAATCTATTAATATTTTTCCCTATTAAACCTCTGTACTTATATAAGGAAAAAGCGTAACAGCTATTCTGCTATGAAAATCTCCTTTTTAATGAAAAAAATCAATCATTTTTTTACACTTAGTTATTTATGCCATGCCAGAATTCTTAATTCTAACTACGAATAATCTGCAATTATTAATTTCTTTCCTTTCTAAGCTTCAAAAGCGCTTCTTATTTTATACACGTCTTTTTTAAAAGCAGGTTAATTTTATAAATTAGGTTTCCTTGATGATATTCTTCCTGTTTCAGTATTAATATTTAATTAGCAATGTATTCTTTCCTAGTTATCTTTTTATTCTAATAAAGGAATAATAAAAGTATATAATAAGGTTTCTGTTTATTTCAAATTTATTAATTACTGAATACTTCTTGATGCTACTTTTCCTTTTTCTTCTTCCTTTCTTTCTTTATAATATTCTCCTATTTTACCATAATTTCCTTTTTCTGGATTGCCAGCCAATTCTTTTAATAATGGAAGATCTACTGATGGCATTCCTTTTTCTGTATAAGCTTACACTTCTAAACCTAATCCTGTAATTGTCATATTAGTAGTTTTTGGTGTTTTTTTTTATTCTTTGTATTATTATTCTGTTATTACAGGCACTTAAATTTTTTTGTTTAAGGAACTTCATCAACAACTTTACGAACTCCTTTTTTTCTCCCATCTGAATGATATCCATCATCTTATTCTACTTCATGGTGTTCTTCAATATTACTATCATCTTCTTTAAAAACATCATCATTTTCTTATCCTTCTTCTTAAAATTTTAAAATTTTCTATTTTTTAACAACACATTTGAATGGTGCGAAAAATAGATGCTATAGCTATAAATTACTCGAAGGATTAAACTAATCTAATCCACTTTAAATTTAATGTACCCAATTAAGAAATTCTTACTTAAAATTCAAAATATCCTATTCTGCTTATTTTTTAACCATTTCTAAATGCCCTACATTAATTTTTATACCTTTTCTTTCTATATTTGTTAATATTTCCCCAAAAGGAAGCCAATATTTCATATATAAATCCATCATATTTTTCAAAGGAAAAAACTTTGTTTTTAAATTTCCCAATTCAACTTTTAATACCTCAAAAACCCAAAAAGTTAATTCTGCATCTAAACAAGAATAATTAATCCATTTATTAATTAATTCTGGGTCTGTATGTATTCTAATAATTTCAGGGAATACTAATATTTTACCTTCTTTTCAATTTTTAAGTTTCTTTTTTTATCCAAAAAGTTTTTTTATATCATCTTTATGATTCTATTCAGTAAAATATTTTTAGTTTTTTTCAAGTTTTTTAAGACAAATTTTATAAAATTCTAAATCTTTAAAAGCTTCATCATTTTAATTTATTTCTAAAATATTTTATGTTTCCTCGATTTTAGCTTATAAATTTTTCATATTTTATATCAAATATTCTTTTTTGTTTTACTATATTTGTACTTATAAATTTTTAGTTATTACACTCAAACTGTATTCCAAAGGATACTAAGCCAAAAGTCTTGCCATATGCATTGTAACTCCACCAAATCCTTAAACATTAATATTATGATTATATAAAATATGACGATCAAATCCATAATTATGCCATATTTTTTTTTAATTATAATCCTCTAAATAATCTTAAAATATATTTATTAACCCTTTATTTTGTCCAAAATTATCAATAAATAATCCTTTTTTTTAATATATATATATCCTTTTTTATATCCTTTTTTTTTTTACATTTTTTTTTTACTTGATCAGTTACCAAAATCTAGATCTTAACCACAAAAAACAAATGCACATATTATTTTTCCTTTTCCTAATAGAGTTTCTGTTTTTAAATCAATATCTATTGTTTCTGTATCCCAAGCATGAGACCTTTTTTTATTATATATATATATATTATATATATATATATATATATATATATATTTATATATATATATATATTCTATTATTTAATTAAAAAAAAAACCTATCTCTTAATTTCTTTAATAATTAAACACAATATTCAGTTTGTGATTTACTATTTACTATAGTTGTACCTAGTAAGTTGGCTTAATTTATTGCTTAATTGTAATAATCAGAATATTTATCATAATACTATTGACTTGAATGACAACTGATTTGTGATTTTAATACATATTCTCCTAAAGTTTTATGTTTTTTATTTTCTAGGTTTGAGTTATTTTATTCTAAATCTGAATTATCTTTTTATTCAATGTGTTAATTTTTTTTATTTAATTATTTTTTATTTATATTTGATTTAGAAAAGTAGAAAAGCTTTTCTTTAAAAAAAAACTGCTTATATAAAATGCATTTATCTTTAAAACATTCATTTCTTATTTTTTATGAAAAATATATAAAAGAAAGTTTTAAAAAAAAGGTTAAATATAAAATACTAATTTTTATTTTATAAATCCAAATATTTTTATTTATATAAATATATATATTTTAAATTAATCATTGATTATCCTTTATTAATTATTCCCACTAATTCTCTAAAAAATCACTTTTATAATTCTACTACTTTTATTTTTGTTAATTGTTTTAATTTCCTAAATTTAAAAAGAAATTGTCATCACCAAATTAATTTTCTTAGAAATTAATTTATTCAATACTTTAAAGAATATTTTATTTTTATTAACTAAATTATTAAATATAATCATTAATAACTAAAGGGTTTTTTTCAAATTTACTTAAATATTCTTCATTTAAAACAATTTTCTGTATTAAAAAAAATAAAAAATATATGAAATTAAAAATATATATATAAAAACCTCAATTTAATCAAGCATGTCAAGCTAACTATTTGATAGATTAGTTTATTTTTAAAAGGCAGACTTAAATAATATAAGAACATTATTAGCAACATAAATTAAATAACTATCCACTGCATAAGAAATCAAAACATCGAACAAAATTTCATAAATTTTTAATAATTCGCTTTCATTTATATGTATTTCATTTATAAAAAAGGGGACTATCCATAAAAAGGAATTTTAGATCTTAGTATTTTATTAATTTTTTAAAAAATCATTAACTTTTAATAGGTTAAATTCTTTTTTTTCTTAATTTTAATTTTCGCAGCAAAAAATTATTTATTCTAAATCAAATAAATTTCTTTTGTTATTTTTTAAATTTTCATCTAATAATTTTATCTATTTTTTAATTTTAATTAAAAATATAAAAATATTAGTATTTACTGTCTTTTAAGCATTCTCATACCATAAATATTAATTCTATTCAAAAATGTTTTTAAAAAGGATATTATATTTATCTTTAATAGATTAAATACTAGGAAGTTTTTCTAAAGGTAATTAATCCATCCAAATAAGTTCATATTAAATCAAACCTTAAGGTAAAATGCAAATTTCTAAAATTTATTATTAAGTAAGCCTTAAAGAATCAAGTAAATTAAACAACTATAAATCTTTCTAAGCGTAATATTCTTTTAAAAGCTCTTACAATTTTAACAAACTTACCTATTTTTGCAAAGCATTAAGATCCTTTTGAATTTCCAATTTATTATTTTCATCTGCACTTTATAATATCTATTCCAAATCGAATATAGCCAACATTGTGAAATCTATTCTTGTTAATAAAGAAATATATTATTTAGAACTTTCTTGAAGGTTTAAATTGGAGATTTTATAAGCAGTTTAATAAGATTTTTTAATATCATTATTTTATTATGTGTATTTATAAAAAAGCTTAAGAAGTTCAAAATCTTTTTCATAATTTAAAGCTAATAAAACGTTTTCTGTAAAAATAGAATTTAATTTTAAAATTTCATTTTTTCTATCAAATTTTAACATTTTTTATATTGCAATTGTATGTAACTTTTTTTTTTATAATAAAAATTTATATATATATTTTATAAAAATCAGCTTTTTTTATTTTACTATTTCTATATTATCTTTGCCTAAAATTTCCATTATTTACATTATCTATTAATTATAAATTTCATTTTTTTTACTATTTTAATCTAACATCTCCAAAATTTGTACAAAAGTTACATTAAAAAACTACAACATTTCTTACATTTTGTTTTATTTTATTTAAATTTTAGTATAAGCTTTATAACATTCTAATAAAAGTACAGTAAATAAAGGTAAGGCATGATTTTAAAAATAAAGAATAAAAAATTATTACAAATTATCTTAATTTAAAAATTCCAAATTATCAATAAGGATTTATGTACATTCTTAAAAATTAATTTAAGTCGGATTTTTTTTGAAAAAATCATTAATAATTAATTCATTAGGTTAAAAAAAAAGAGGGTAATTATCCAACAAAAACTAATTTTGTTTCTTTGATCCTTTTAAAGTAATAAAAGTGTATTTTTTAAGATTTTTTTGGCATTTAATGGCATCTTAAAAAGTTAAATTTATTAATTTTTCTTTTAAATTTTCATCAAAGCCAGATTTCTAAAAAAATGCTCTCATATTATTTTCACATAAATACAATACTAGCTTAATCAACTAAATTATTTTTTCACATAACTAAGCTATATTTCCTACTACGATTCCTTCATTATATTTATTATTTTTGAAAGACTCTTCATCTTCTTTTTAATAAATATTATTATTCATTTCGATATTTTATAAAACTAAATAATTTGCATATTTTTCTTTCCATTCATTTAAAATCCAACTCTTAAATTCATTTATTTTTTAACAAATTAAAATTCCTTCATCTTTACTAATATTGCCGCAATGCTAGTTTTCCAAATAAAAAATTGCCTTTTTTTCCAATATCTTCTCATTCCAAAATGGTCTAAGTAATCTACTAAAATAAACCAATATTCCTTCCAATTTCACACTATAATGTTATCTATTAAATTCACAAGCTCTCCCTAATGTTTATTGAAGGAAAATATTATTGTTTTTATTTTACAAAAGTAAGTTATTTGTAAATGAATATGTATCTTAAATATACATATCACCATATTTCAAATAAATATAATGGGCTTTTTATAGTATTTCACCACTTAGCTGACATACTAGTGTTTCAGGAATAAATTAGTTTTGCTAATTTTATTATTAATAAGGTGTGTCTTATGTATATTTTTAAAAAACGTTAAATTCCCCGGTTAATGATTAACTTTTTTATTTTTGTATTTACTCTAATTAGTTATGCACTTATATGTTTATATAATATTCATAATTACAAGCTGTTACTAACATATGAGTTAATATTGAAAACGTCTCGATTGGCCCGTAACTATTCATAAACATTTAAAAAAGAAGAAAATGCTCATTTTCATCACTTATTATTGTTTTCATTGTCAAATTGCTTCTTTTATATATATTTGTTACTTTTAATATTTAATATAAGTAATCTATTGGTCTTTATAGATAATGCTAAAAAATTCCTACATTAGTCAAAGTAGCAAAGTGCTAAGGCGGAAAATATATTTATGTTACCAACTCATTCGAAAATCCTTTAGAAAGCTTATTATATATACTTTTATAAGTAGGACTCAATAACCATTTATGAGGTATTTAAATTACTAAAACATCTTTTATTTATTCAATAGTATTTGTATCATTATCAAGTACTATTTCCGATATTTTTTCTGTTGGAATTATCATATTATTTTCGAGAAATTGTGTTCTATCAGAATATGTATTTGCTTCTTTTGTACGACTTGTAAAACATTCGTTTGATTAAATATAGAATAATCTTGATGCATTTTTTTCCTTTTTTTCTAAAATTAAACTCCCATTCTAAGTTTTGGTACAAAATTAAATTTGTTTCTGTTTTTCTTATATTTCTAAATATTATTGTTTATTTATTACTATTAACTAATTTTTTTTTTTAATTATTAAAAAATTAATATCGTTATTTTTATTTATTTATATAGATTTATTATGGTTTTTTTTTTATTCTAAAATAAAAAAGTTAAATATATACATATATTTTCAATATTATACACGATTTTCATTGAATAAATTTATGTTTTTGAATGAATAATTCTAAAGGGGAAGTTCAATCATTCCTTTTACAAATTAAATTTGAAAACTATTATCTGATTTACTTTATATATAAACTCGAATTCCATTTTGCATTATTACTAATAAATTAACGTCATTTTTTTCTTATTGTTCTACTATTTTTATGCTTATTATATTTGATCCAGGAGGAAAGTTTTTAAAAAAAGAATTCTTTATTGTACTTTTGAATATTATTTCATTATTTTCAAAAGAATATTATTTTATTTCCTTTATTTTATTATATTTTTTTTATTTAAAAGAAACAAACATTTAAATTTATTTTTATTTTTACTTTTTCTATTTTTTTAGTCCAAAAAGTTTAATATTCAGATAAAGTATAAAGTAAATTTCTTGATTAATCAAATTCGATTTATTATATGGAAGATTTTTTTAAAAAATAGCTGAAAATTTTTTATTTTAAAGTTGTTTTTTTTTCTATTTTTTTTCCAAAATAACCTCCTTTTTTAAAAATATTAAAGCTTTGAAAATATTCAATTTTTTAGAGTTCTGTATCTCCTAAAAAAATATCACCATTCTAAGTAAAAAGTACCTTTTATTTTACTTTTAAATAATTATAAAACAAAAAGTATTTACACTGTTAATATATTCATTATTAGTTTTAATATTAGCATTAATATCTTATAATTTAATTTTATTCTAATAAATTTTAATGTCTTTTAATTCTATTCTTGATTGTAAAACAACAACAAGCAAATTTTAAATCATATTTTACTAAAATATTAATTATTTAGGTTCTCCATGACTAACTTAAATAATAATTTAATCAAAATCATAAAATAATACATCTTAATCCAATATTTAAACCTTTATTTTATTTCCGAATTATTAATCATTTTTTTAATTATAATATTCATTTTTCATTTCGATTTTCATAAATTATTAACACATTTCTAGAAATTCGAATTTCCATAAAAACAAACGATTATTTATGCTTATCCAAGCGATTCCTAATTCTCCTATTAAGCCCTTTTTAAATAATTATTAATATTTTTGATTTTTAAATTTCTATACTTTATTTATTGATTATATTCCTCCTTATTGTTCACATTATAAATAGAAATTGTTTATAATTTAAGGAAACTAACTTGCTTTATATTAAACGAAATTAGATGCATTTATTAAAAATAAGTCTTTTTTTTATAAAAAATATATTTAATAAATAAAATATATAATATTTTTTTTTTACCATTATAATTAATTTATTATATTCCTTATCCAAAATCATCTCTTTTTTAAAAGTAATCTATTAAACTTGACATTTTTTGAGTATGAAAATATATATTGGTTTAATTTTGTTGCTTTTATTATAAGTTTTAAGATTTCTTTTCTAAAATAAAATCATTCTAATTTGCTTAAAGTACATTTTATAATTATTCTTATTATTATTAATACTTATAATTATTTAACTACATACTTATACTTTAATTTATACTTGTATTTAAGGTACTTTATGATTCATTTAACTATTAAGTGCTTTAATTAACCTATTATTTATTTAAATCTTATCTTGAACGCTTTTAAAATATCATGTTTATTATTTATATTTCTTAATATATTATTAATAAATTGTTAAATAAAAATACAAATTTATTTGTGTATATTTTATAAATATTTTATATATAATATATATATTTTTCCTTCTAATTAATTTAAGAAAAAAAAAATAATACTTTTAAATAAATATTTAGCATATAATATATTTAATTTTGTGTCTTGAAATAATAATTTAAAAATTAGGTTAATAAAAATAACTTTAACAAAAATAAAAAAAAAGATATACTTTATTATGTAAAAAATAAAGTTTATTTAAATGAATTAAAAGGTAATAATATAATCAATTATTTTTTTATTTTTAAATATAAAAAATAAATATATAATTTTTTTTTCTTAATTTATAAATATACAAATAATTTAAATAACATATACATTTATTTTAAAATGATATAAATATATATATATATATATTTAAAAATAAAAAAAAATTTATTAATAAAAAAGAATATTTTAAGAAAAATTAATTTCATAAAACAATTTTTAATATTTATATGTTTGCTATTTCAAAAAAAAAATATATAATTTAAAATATTAACATATTAATATATTTTATTTGAAGAAATTATATATTTTATTTTAATTTATAATAAAAGCATGGATTAAAAAATATTATATATATATGTAAAAATATATATATATATAAATATATATATATATATATATATATATAAATATAAATAGTTATTTATTTCTATATATTTATATATAAATTTATATATTCAAAATACATTTATTTTATTTAATTTTTTTTTTATAAAAAATATCATTTATATAAATATTAATAATAATTAATTACTGATAAAATATTTAATAAAATAATAATGTAAAATTTATTATCATAAACATCTCTTTAAGCATTTTCTCCATACTTAACAGATGACTTAATATTCTAATAAAATACTATATATAGTGATATAAATAATGATTAATTATCTATTTATTAATAATAATCCGATTCATTTCCATAAATTTAGAAAAATGATGTTTTTATCTAAAAATAAATATTTTTTTCATTAGAAATAGACAAAGTTTATCTTGAGTATTCTGAAATAGAAGAATCAAATATTTATATAAATGATAATGATGATTTATTCGATTTTATTTAACAAAACTACACAGTAACTCTTCAAAAAAATTCTACAAATATTTCTAAATATTTATCATTAGATTTTAAATTATTATTTATATGTTAAAAAGATATTTAAAATACATAAAAAATTGATATTTTACACATCATAGATTCAAATAATGGAAAAAAACAATATTTTGTACATAATATATCATTATTATCGGCCAAAAAATATTTTTTTAACTCATAAAAAACCTCAAATTTAACCATAATAGCTATTAATATATCACAATTTACTTTTTTATAAGCAAAAAATGAAATTAATGATAAAGAAATGAATTTATTATGCAAAGATATTATTGAATTTGTAATAAGAAGGCATGACAAAGGTGAAATAATTCAAAATCTAAACATAAATAATTTTTGTTTATTTTCCGAAAATTTATTTTTTATTGATTTTGAAAGCTCTATATAAAAATTAGGATTTGGAAAAGAAAGAGAAGAAAAAGAAGACATTTATAATCTAGGAAAAATACTGCTTTTTCTCGAAATAAAAAGATAAAATAAAATAGTCAAATTTTAAGAAAATCAAATCTAAAAATTAAGCAAATAATATAATATTAATAATTTTTTGATAGAAAATAATGAATTTGTAGATATTTCTGAAGAAGGAAATATACTTAAATTCGAAATCGAAAATATATTAGCATTAATGTGCAAAAAAAAACTCGAAAAAAGAATTTCTTCTTTAAAATTAGCTATGATATGCTAAAATAATGAATTCTTTTTAAAAACAATAATATATCCGTATACTAAAGAATTTCCACCTAATTTTAATTTGGAAAGTTCTACAAATATAAAATAACTATCTTATACTTTTAAACCATATTAAATGTATTAAAACATAGAAAATAAAGCGACTGTGTATGATCTAGATGGAAATTTATGCTTTGAAGGAGTTTTAGATTATTTAAAAAGACCTATAGATTTATGTAAAATAAAAATATTTTAAGACTATTTCTTTGAAGGGTTTTTCTAATCTGGTTATTAATTTGGAAAAGGAAAAGTTATAAAAAAAGATGATATTATTATTAATGGATAATTTTATAAATTCATTTCTACTGATTGGATGGTTTAAACACATGTTTTATAAGAAATTATTATTATGTAAATAAAATGTATAAATATAAATAAATTAATAAAAAAAAAAAAATATATTTTTATTTTATTTTTTTATAAAAAATAATATAAATAGAAAACTAATAAATATATTATATAATTATAATAAAAAAGTAAAATAAATATAAAGAAATTAATATATAAATAAATAAAATAAATATAAAAAATATAAATAAATAAATATATAAAAATAAATTTATATAAATATATATATATATATATTTTATAGATTTTTTTATATTATAATTTTTATTTTCATTATATATTTTATTATATATATTTTATTTATTTAATATATATATAAAAGGAATCTGTTTAAAATTGTAAAAAATGTTTAAGAAAATATTAAAAAAAATGAATATTTTGTATTAGGTAATTATTAGTTTTCAGTATTTAAATTAAATGATAAATTCAAAATTAATAAAGAACTTTTTGTTAGGATTTTTAAAATTATAAAAATTATAAATTTTATAAATATAAATAATTTATCATTTTTGGATTTTGATTGTTTATAAGAATATTTAAAAAGTTTAAAAATTTTAATTATTTCAATCGATGATGAAAAAAACGGTGATTTTTTGTCCTAATATTTATAAAATAGCGAAATTTCTTAATCTTTGGAAATTTTAGATTTATCTAATTCTACTTGTTTAAATTTCTAAGATTATAAAATTTGTTAATTATTAAATATATAAAATTTAAATACGATAAAATTAAATAATTGTAATGCTTATGTTTATTAGTTTATAAGTAATTTTATGTTCATGTCGTTTTTTAAGTAAATAAAGCATCTTTATATCGAAAATTCCATTTTAGATGCAAGTATTTTCGATAAATTTTTCCTTTGTCAAAATTTAGATTAACTTGAAACTTTTTCTATATAAAATTCATTTAATTTAAATGATGTTTCTGTTTATACTCTATCTGAAAACATATAAAAATTAAAAGTAATTTTATTTTATATTTTTAAAGCAATACTAATATTTATTTATTTTCTCTAAAATAAAAAACAAAACAAAAAGAATTTGAAATTTATTAATCTCTCTGGATTACTTAAAAATGTATAAAACAAAAATTTATTTTCAGACTCTAATATATCAGCAATGAAAAGCCTTCTTTAATAAATATAATATTGTAAATTTATTGAAAACCTAGTATTAGATGATGCATATATAAATGACAATGCAATTGAAAGTTTATGTAAATACTAAATAAATAATTTAAAGAGAATATCTTTTCGAAAATCATCAAAAATAACCTCAAAGACAATACTATTATTAATATATTCACATAATTTTAAAAATCTTTCTTTTATTAACTTTAATAATTCCTAATCTATTACTTTACCTAAAAATATTCAAACTTCTGTCGAAATTTCAGTTTTCAACTGCTTAAGCATTAATAGCTAATAAATATATGTAAAAAATAAAATAAAAATATAAAAATAAACAAAAACAAATAAATTAAAAAAGGATTATTTAAAATATAATATTTATTGTAAATCTTTTCGTTTTGATGCAAAATATATCACATATGATTTAATAAATATTATAAATAAACATTAATCTCTTAAAAAACTTATTTTGAATATAAATGATATTTCTGATCACTAAAAAGTCATTATTTATCTAAGTTAAATTAATAAAGGGAAAGAAATATTAAATTATATAAAATTAAATGTCAATTTAATTAAATAATTTTATTAATAAATGATTGAGAATGCCCATAATATATAAAACTAGCAAATATTCATAAACAAGAAATAATTTAAGGAAGTTTATAAAAAAAATTCTGCTTTTTAAATATCTCCGATTTAATTTTTATTTTAATTTTAAGAGATTTCAAATGAGAAAAGTTTTTTCACTTTAAATAGAAATTAATTTTTAAGAGATTTCGAAATTTTTTCACAAAACAAAATTTTAACGAAAAATTTTACTGAATTAAATTTATCTTTTTTCCAAATATAGCACGAAGAAATTTAAATTTTGGCTTTTTCTTAAAACTTCTCAAATTTAAAAAAACTTTCATTAAAAAATGCTGATTTAAATTCTAACGATTTAATGATTTTGGGATAAAAAGCCCTTTTTTTGAATAACTTAGAATATATAGATCTTTCTAGTAATAATTTAACGGTTCTTTCTGCACTTCATTATTTAATTTACTCTAATAATTTAGTTTCTCTGAAGAATATTTACTTAGGAAATATTTAATTAAATGTTTTATTGTCTATTCTATTTAACTAATTTTAAATTTTAGTAATTTCTTTTGAGGATTATAATAAAAAAGAAGGAGTTTAATTATAAATTGAGAACATTTATTATTAATTGAAAAGTAATTTAAATATTTTTGTATAAAAAAAGAGAAAAAATACTGAGAAAATTCTTAAAATTTAATTTAATTCTTTTATTTCATTTAATTATAAAGGGTTATATATAATATATCAATATATTAATTAAAAAAATAAAATATAAGTTTAAATAAATATGAAGAAATATCTAATAATATTTTAAGACTATTAAAATATAAAAAAATAAAGGAAGAATAATTTATTGAAAACAAAAAGATAATAAAAGAAAAGAAAATGCTATTACAAAAAAATTTAAATATATGTATATTAGGACATTAAAAAAGTGGTAAAAAAAAATTTCTAGGGAACTTTTTAGGAATTGATTTGAAAAAAAATTCTTTAAAAAATTTAGGAATACAACATTTTTCTAAAGAATTAGAAATTAATAAAAAAAAATATATTGTTAATATTAAAATTCTAAAAGGAAACAATCTTTTTAGCTAATTAAGGTAAAGAACAATAAGAAGTATGGATGGAGTATTGCTAATATATAAAAATTAAATAAAAGAAAATATATAAGAACTTTTAAATATAATAGAAGAAGTGAAATTTATTAAATATTAGAAACCTGTATATTTATTATGTAATCAAGAAGTGAACTCTGAACATGAAAGTATAATTTTAGTTAAAAACTTACCTTAAGAAATAAATTTTTTTAACTACATTGAGGAAGATAGGTTAGGAATTTAAAGCATTTTTAATGATTTAATTTTAGATTGTAAGAAATCATTTAAATAAAAAAAAGTTTTTAATGAATAAATGCTCTTAGATTTAGGGATGGAATGTTAATAAATTTCTCTTTAAAATACTTTAATTAAAATTGATTTTTTAAAGTAAATAAAAAACAAATTTTATATTTTAACTTTTTTTTGTTTTTTTTTAGAATAAGAAATAATATAGAATAAGAGAGTGTTAAATAATTTTGTTTTAGTTTATGTAAAAGCTAATTTATTTTAAATTTATAAGTTCTTATTAAAAAGTATAAAAAATAAATATTTATTTACTTTTATTGTACAAAAAAATAAAAGTTGGATAAACGGTAGTTAATAATTTGAAGATTATATAAATAGTTTTTGTGAAGGAAATTTGAAACTAATAATAAAGAATTAAATTAAAAATATAAGAATATGAACCAAGATAAAAAAAAAAAAAACTAAAGAATTTTTAAAAAAACAAATACATAAATATATAATTTTATAATATAACCCTTTATATATTTTTAAACTATAAAAATAATAATACAATATATAGTTTTTTTTAAAAAAATAAAAATTAAAAAAAACAGAAAATTTTTATTGTTGTTTTTATTATTTTTATGATCAATCATCAAAATCACATTAATTTAAACTATAAAAAAGAACATTTAAATTACTACAAGCTTTACATTTATTATCATATTATATTTATTCCTTCTTTGTATATCCACAAACAGGTTAATTTATATTTGGGCATTATACACTATTTATATCATTCGGGTCACAAATAAAATACTTATGATTAAATTAAGAACATGTTCCTTAAAAATAAAATAAAGAATCTTCTTCTTTACAAGCAAAACATTTGTTTTCAAATTCTATTCTTTTTTAAATTTACTAGTTTTCACCTTTTTTATTAAACAAACAGTTTATTTTATATTTCCACATTTCACTTATTTTATCTTATTATGATTACATTTTAATATTTTTATTTAATATTAGAACGCTATTTCAAATATTAAAAGAATTACAAATAACTTAAACATAGTTATACTATTTTTTTAATAAATCCTTAATTTTTTATTTTTTTATAATTAATAATGTTTATTACTTTAACAAGTATTAATAAAGGAGATTTTTTTTTTTTTTATATGAATTTTGTATTTTTTAATTTTTTTTTGTATTATTTGTTTTATTATAATAAATAATAGAAAAAAAAATATGCGTTTAATCAAATAATTATATGTTTTTTTTTTTTTCATAAAGAAAAGGAGTTATTTTATAAACATATTATATTATTTTAAATTAAATGTCTTAAATATTATAAAAAATATTTATATAAGTTATTTTAAATTATTTATGTTTTTTCTATTTCATAAATTTATCAAAAATAAAATAAAATATTTACATTATTTAATTTTAATTTTAGATATGAAAAATTGTATTATTAATGCAATTTAGATAAAAATTTATTTATATTATTTTAAAAAAATAAGTAATCAAAAAAAGTATAGATTATTAATTAAAATTCCTATTTTAAGATTTTCTAATTTTGAAGCCTAAATTTTTTTTTTTTTTTAAAAATATTATTTTTGTATGTTATAATTAAATAATATAAACAAAAAATTAATCAATAATAGATAAAACCTGAAAAACCAAAGCAGTCGTTTTTAAATAATAAAATTTAACGCTAAAAAACTAAATTTTACGGATATTTCTTAATTTATAAATAAAGAAAAATTATAAACATAAAAATATTAATAAAGGCAAATGGCATAAAAAATTATTTATTAAAATATTAGTAATATTAATAAAATTATTTTAAAAATTTATTTTATATTAATAATAAAATAAAAATTATAATAATAATAATAATTAAATCATATTTTTATAATTTTTATAATTATAATATATTAGAAATTTAAAAAAAATCAAGAAAAATAACTAAAAATAATAATAATAATAAAAAAAAACTATTCCAAACAAAACTACAAAAAAAAAATATAATTATTAATTTTAAAAATATTTTTTATCAATTATTATTACTTTTATCATTTTTATCATTTTTATCTTTTTCATCATATTAACCATCAATGTATTTTATATCTTCCAATTTTTTTTCTTATCAGTGTTTTCTATATGGTCTAAGTCTAAAACATGCTCATTAAACTCATCTCCCATAATAATAAATTTACCCTTGAATAAAATAATATCACCTTCAGTAATTTAATTTAAAGTATCTTAATATTATTAATGTATTAAGTATTCTACTTTTAAAGCCAAATCAGGGCTTCCTATTGCAGAGTCAGAAGGTTCCATTTTCACTTTTATAAAATAGAATTGATTAGAATTCATAAATTTAGGAGGTTTGTTTAAAAATGACATAAAGACTCCTTGCCATTTAACAATATTTTATAAATAAACTTTGTTAAAATTGCTCTTTGCGCGAAGTTCATTACTTAAATAAACATCTTTTCCACAATTATTTACATATTCTTACCAGCTACTAGTTATAATATCTTTTTTAAATTTATTATTTGCCATTTTATTTTACAAATATTTTTTTTTTACTGTTTTAAGGTAAATTAGAAGCATTCTGTTCTATATTATTTAATCCAAATGCATATTATCTGTAAGTAAATATAATTATTAATAAAGTAAGAATTATATATGCATATTTCCTAGATAAAATTACTGCACATGAACCAAATCTGAAATTCAAAACCTTTTTGTTTTAATATAAAATAAAATATTTAAAAAAATAAATAAATAAATTACCTAATCACTTAAAGATGGTATACTAAATAAATTATGTTTTTATATTATTTGATCACAGTCATAACATCTTTTAGCTATCATTTATGTTGATTATATTATTATTGGAATTATGAAAATAGACCAAAACTAAAAAAAAAAAACTGCTGCTATTGATATTACATATGTTGGTATTGATGCTTCTTTTTAATATATTGATTCACTTCTTGACCCGCAATATGGACAACTTTTTATTTGCTATTGTATTTGTTGTTCTTACTCTTCTTCATTATCACTTTCTTCTACTTCATCTTTATATTTCATTTTTTTTTAAAAAAAAGTTATAATATATTATTTGCTTTAAGAAAATATCTTTTTTTTTTTATTGCTAAAATATGTATAAAGATTATAATTTTTTTTTTATTTTTTTTTTGAAGAAATAAAATAATATTTAATTTTATTATTAAAAATATATAATATAATGATTTTTTCACATATTAATGTAAAATAATAAAAACTTTATTATTTATTTTTAAAAAAGCAAATATAAATTTTTTAATTTATTCCATTTAAAAAAATAATAATATTTAAATTTAAAAAATTAATAAAAAAGCAAAAGAAAATAAAAAGCGAAAAAAAAAAAAAAAAAAATATTTTACGTTACAAAAAATAATAAAAAAAACAAACTATAACCTAAATAGAAAGAATAACAAAAAAATATATGAGTACTCCATCAATGAATATAATATCTCCACGTATATCATAAATATCACAATAAGAATAATACTAATATTAACATCTTTAATAACCACTAAGCGCTTCAAACTAATAATAATCATAATAAGTATCTTAAATATCATAATCAAATATGAAAAAAATGATTCCTTTAGATAGTCCTGAAATCCATAATACAAATGAATTATATACAATGGGAAATAATGTTGGATTATAAAATCGTTTAGATATAATAGAAGGTAATCTAAATAGAGTTTGTAATTAACATGATGCATTAATGCCTTTGTTAGGCTTATTAGAAACAGTGCCTAAAATTAATAGTATAGAGTAAAATATAAAGACTGTATAGAAAAAAAGTGTTGAATTTGATTCTAAATTAGAAAAATTAGAAGCATAGATAAATATTAGTAAAAATTAATAAACTTTTGTATAAATAGAGAGAAATTTCAAATCTACTTCTTAATCAGTAATTTATATTTTACTTATTTATTTTAAATAAATAAAAAATAGATTTCTTAAATAAAAACAGATTTAAAAGATATGTAATAAGCCCTTAATAATAATTAAAAAATCGCAGAAGTAAAAATAAAAGAAGATGCCTAGAATATATATAGAAATGTAGACGTTAAAATTGCCAAAAACAGAAAAGATATTCAAAATTTACTTGCAGAATTTAAAAACTAAATTTCATTATAATTAAAAAGAAACGAAGATATAGATTATGCATAAGTATAATACAAAACTGTCTAAAATGAAGATGTGAAGCGTTGTGTAAAAAAAAAATTGTTTTTAAAAATAAAAAAATATAAAAGCTTGATGGATATGTAGATGTTATTCATAAATAATATGAAGGAGATATGAGTAATTTATATAGAGAAATAGGAATGTTAAGGAGTGAATTAGAACTTTTACATGATAAAGCAAGAAGAGCTTAAATATATGAATAAATATCTCATTTTCCAAAATAAATAAATGAAAGTGAAAAAAAAATAGCCATCGCTAATTTAGAATAACATGTATTTTTTTCAGAAATAGAAAAATTCGATAAAGAAAATTAAGAAAGAATATTGTATGAAATAGATTGTTTGGAAGATAAAGTAATTTTATTAAAATAAAAATAAAAATAAAAATAAATAATATAGGTTTAATAAATTATACATATTATTAATAATAATGGAAAACAATAAACTGATTTTGATAGTGAAATCGCTTTTCTTGAAGATAGACTTTTTTCTATGAAAAATTAAATACATGGAACTAAAAAAAAATATCTTATTGATGTCAGAAAAATAGAAGATAGACTCGAAAAGCTAATTATTTTAAAAGAATAAACTATTTCTAATGGACTAACTTCACATTTTGTTTAATAGAATATTTAAGATATTGATTAATATCCTCATAGAATCGAATAATTAAATCATTCAATTAATTTAAATGTAGAATAATTGTAATCTAGATAAAAAGAAATTGATGAAAAATTAAATGCTCTTAAAGGTCTCAGATAATGAAATATAAGTATTTATAATGTTTTTTTTTTTTTGTTTATTTACTTTTATTTTTTTTTTGTTTAAAATTTTTCTTTAATTTTAATTTACTAATTTTTTTAACTATTATAATATATATATATATATATATTTTAATTTTGAAATTGTTTTAATAATTATTGAATGTAAAAAATATCTAACTTTCTTTGTTTTTTTTTTTTTTTTTTTCTATAATTATTTTGACAATTATATGATTTTATAAAGTAAATATTGACTTTAAGATTAAGAATAAAATTGGCTTATATAATTTAATACTATTAATAAAAAAAAGATATATTTAAGTAAATAAAGAAAGGCTAAAAGGTAAATATTTCTTTCAAAAAGTAAAGAAAATATTTAAAATAAAAAATAATTATATATATTTTATAAAATAATTGCAATAAAAAAACAAAAGCACTATTAATTTATATATATGTATAATTTTAATTAAAAAAAAAACATATTTTTAGAAAATATATATAAATAAAATGAAAACAACAAAAAAAGAAAAAAAAGTTAATTAATCTCCTCAAGACAAGCAAAAAAAAATTAAAAAAAGTTCTTTAAAAAAACATAAATCTCATAAAGCCGATTCACAGTAAACACCTCCTTAAAAAATAAAAAAAGCAGTTTAATTTAATTTAAACGAAAACAAACAATATGAAATAGAATCCAAAAATTTAAAAAGCATAAATTTACTTTAATAATCCCAATCAAGAAAATGGAATTAAAAAATATATACAGAAATACCAAAAACAGGTAAATTTACAGACGAAGAAGCCTAAATATTAAAGCAAGCATTATGTAAATATGCATATGAAAAAAATTTAGATGAAAAAAGTTTACTTAAACTAGTTTCTGCAGAAAAACCATAAAAAGAAACTCTAGGCGCATGGTCTTAAATAGCAGAATGTCTTCCTTATAGATCAGTATAAAGCTGTCATGATTTTTGCCGAAGAAGATTTAATCCTAATAACTATGGAGGAAATTGGAATGAGTGTGAAACTTAATAATTAATAAAGCTAGTAGAAATTCATGGTAGAAAATGGAAATTTATTGGTGAATAATTAGAAAGAACTGAATTAAATGTTAGAGATAAATATAAAGAAATAGGTATTTTTTTATAATAAAGACTTTTTAATTTATTATTAAATAACAATAACCAAAAAAAAAAAAAAAAAAAGGAGAAGATAATCATTCTTAAAGAAAAAAAGGTTTTTGGAAAATCTAAGAATTAGTTTTACTTTTGAAAAAAATATAGAAATTAAGTGGAATAAAAATATTAAAAAAAAGAAAAAAATTAAGAAATGAAATTGAAAAAAATGCAGAAAAGCTCAATGAAGAATCACTTAAATAATATAATAAAAATAAAAGAAAAAGAGATATTTTAGATTTGGATGCTAATACAACATTTTTATTAGCATTTATAAATTACCCTGGTGTTTAAGAACTTTAAAATTAAGGATCTATTTAATGGACGTAAATTGCTGAAAAATTATAAACTAAATCTAAAGATGATTGCAGGAATAAATGGGTTTAATTATAAAGATATATTTTCTTTTATGGAAAAAACTTCACTAGTGAAAGTGATGAAGATTTAGTTAGCCAGATAATAGAATAAGATGTAGAAAGCGAAGGAGAAATTGATTTCGATAAGATTTTTAATAATAAAAGTACTCAAGAAAATAAGGAAAGATGGAACATTATTAAAAAAAGAGGAGATTTTAAAAAAGAATTCCATAATGAGCTTTTATAAATAAAAAAATCTTTCGAAAAAAATCAACAAGATGGTGCAAGCTTATTAAAAAAAATAAAAACATAATAAAATGGTATTTAAAATGAATTAGTTGAATTTTTCAAAAATAATTATTTACAAAAATCTTGATTTGTTTTTGTTTTTTAAATCATGTTATTTTAGCTTTTTTTTAAACTTCTTTACTTACAAAACAATCAAAATTCTACCTATATTTTTTTTAATTTATTTTAAATAAAAATATGTTTTTTTTAATTATTTAAGTGAATTTTTAATAATCTTATCTCTGTATTTATTATCTTATTTATACTCATTATCTAGATATAAAAAAATTATTACTGGATTAATATTTTTTAATCTTGTGTTTTATTACTTTAAATTTATTATATTTTATAATTTAAATCGCAAATATTATGAAAGTAAATATAAATAATTCTAAAATATATATCTGAGGTTTTTGGCTTTTTTATATGGTGAAAAAATTACTTAATAAATTTTTAATTTTTCTTAACTTTATTTAGAATAATTTCTATATTTGATTTTAATTTATAACATTTTTTTTATTTAAATTTTTATTCAAATTTTATTTCGAATTATCATCCTTTTTTTAATTCATAAGTATTTATTTATCATTTTTAATTATAATTATATACAAATAAAAAGTTAAATAAATAGTTTTTAATAGAAAAATAAAATTATTAATGTTTAATTTTTTAGTATATGATTCTTGAAGATAATATAAAATATATATATTAAATAATATTAAAAAAAAAAACTTAGTACAAATCTAATGAAAATTTATAAAAAAATTATAAAAGTCAAAAAATTTCTATATCTAAAATAATAATATAAATAAATTATTAAAATTTAAATATAAAAATGTTATAAATAATAATCTAAAATTATTAAAATATATATATAAAAAAAAAAAGATAAAAAAAAAAACTAAAATAAATATAAAATTAAAAATATAAAATTAAAATAAAAAATATATAAAATATAAAAAAAATATTAAATAAAAATATAAATATATAAATATATAAATATATATATTTATTTTTATTTATTTTATTTAATTATATATTAATTTTTTTTTTTAATATATAATTTTATAATTGTACAATTTTTTATTTTTTTTATATATATAAAATAAAATTTTTATATAATAATTATATTTCATTTTTAAAATGTATTTTTTAATTTTATTTAAAAAAAATTATTTAAACAAAATTCTATTTAATTAATATATTATAATATTTATATATCAATTTATATTCGATTATTTCGAAATTGCTAATATAAAATTTCTATTATGCATTTAAGCTCTTAAATATTTTTCGCTTTTAATTTTTTAAATTTCAAATATTTCTTTTGGTTCGATTCCATCAAATCTTTAATCATTCATTTTTTGTATAAATTCTTATTCTCCAATATAGAAATCTTCATATACATCATTTCCAGTATTAGATTTAAAATCTTAAACGTAATAATAAGCCAATAACTTATCAGTCCCTGCTATAACAGTATTTTCATCAAAAGAAATATCTACAAATCTAATAGGATCTCTACTAAAAATGTTTTAAATATGAACACATTTTTCTTATTCTACATTAATTAAATCCCAAATTCTAATATCTCCATTTTCCTATCCAATAACCAAATAAGCTCCACTATATGAAATTTTCAAAGCAGTAATTTATGAAGCAAATTAAACACTCAATACACATTACGAAGTTTTAATTTTCCAAAACTTCACAACAAAATCCAATCCCGCAGTAATTAAATGTGATAAAGAAAAGCTGAATTCTGCCAAAATAACATCCCTGGAATGCCCTACGAAAACCCTATGTGGATAAATAGAGTTCGTAGACCATATTATAGCAGTATTATCAGCAGAACAAGAAGCAAAAAGGAAACCTTAATGTGCAAATTTACACTACCAAATTGTTGATAGATGTCCTTTGAAAATTTATATACAGACCACCATTCTTATATCCCATAAACGTATACTTAAATCCGTAGAAGAGGAAATAAAAAAATTTTCGTTGTATAAAATACTTAAAGAAGTTATAGTGTCTTCATGACCTTAGAATTTACTTTTTAATTTTATTAAAGGATCTTTTTAGCTAGTGTTTTGCATATTATCAAATATATTCTATATCATGCTTTGATTTTCAGAAAAACTTTCCTAATAATATAAATCATAAAGTAATATTTAGGAATCTTCGGTTCCACATAAAATTATATTTGAAGAACGACTTATTTCAATGCATGTAATTATATCGTTAGCGTCATCTATTCTTATATTTAAGATATTAGGATAAGTATTTGGGTTGTCAAGATTTTTTCTTTCGAGAAAATCTTAAACCATAAGTGCTTTTTCTTTAATAGAGAAAACTAGATTTGAGTAAAGAGTTTAAGTAGAATTTACTTTTTCGTTTGAATTAGAAATTTCTTTTCTTTCATTTAAATAATCTAGGTGTTTGAAGGCTTTCTAAAAAGCAAGAATTTCATGCGCTTTGCTTGTTTTTTTCCTAAAAACTTCAAGTTTATGAAAAAAGTTTATTTCTTCATAATCTGTGAGTATGTCTAATTAATTTTAATCTTCATCTTCATCATCTTCTTATTTTTAATTATGAAAAGTTACATAATATTCATTATTTGGATAATTTTATTTATCATATAAAGATTATGGTTATCTTTTTCTTATATTTTTTTCTATTATTTCACAACAATAATCTATTTAATGTCTATGAGAATTCATATAACATGTTAAACTCTCAAACGCATATTAGGATATATTTATTTCTGGCTTTTTTTTTATTTCGTTTATTATTTCTTGTACTTTTTCGCTTTGGGAATATTGCTTTGAAATTACAGATTAATATAAAATGTGAATTTGCTTTTTTATTTATAATGATATAAATGATTATTCTTATCCTTTTAAAAATAAACGAAATTATTAATGGATTTAAGGAATTTATTATTAATTTTCCTCCTTTGAATTCGAAATGAATTTCAAAAAATCTATATAAGAATTCAAAATACAACGAAATATGACTTATTCTATGTCTTTTCGTGTTTGCATTAATGATGATTGCATCCATTTAGAAAATACGCTTATTTATCGAATTGCTGTTATTATTGTTTTTAGATTTTCGTTTTCTTACATATTTTAATTTTTTTTTATTTTAAATATTAAAAATAAGAATGTTTTTTATATCTATTATATATAATATTTATTAAAATAATTTTTTATATAAATAAATAATACACATACATTAAAAATCTTCATTTTTTTTTCCTTTCTAAATATCTTTTTTTGGCTTCTTTAATTTTCTCTTCTCTATTTTAAACTTATTCTTTTTATTATTAAGCAAATTCAATTTTATTATTATTATTTTCATTTTCATTTTTACTTTTGTTTATTCCCGCCAACTTAAAGCAATCAATATTCTAAATAAACTCAATATAAGGTTTTATCCATTCAGGCTCTACCTTCGAAATCAATCTCATAACTCCTCTAACATTATTATTTCCACCTAATTCCGTAAATATTACATGCGGGGGGTATTATTCTTCAATTGAAAAGACACTAAAAGGATCTATATCGACTATATTTCCTTCTGGATATAACAATAAATACGTTCCATCTTACACATTTTATATTTTTCTCGCACTATTATAATAAAAACCTGTAGTCAACGCCATTCTGAAAATTTCATCTTTTGTAAGTCCAAATTTTTAATTTTTAACATTGCTTTTATTTAAATATTTTTCATCCTATTTATTATTTCTTTTAGTTTCCTTATCTGCTTGTAAATAAAGCTAAAACAAAAAATCATCTTCATAGAATTCCCTACATTTATCAAAATTGATAGTTTTTATTATATCTTTTAATTAATTTTCTATATTTTCAGTTTATTTAGCAGCTCTTACATTAATAAAAGGTACATTAAATCCTCTTTTCCATTCATCAATAATATTCAGCAACCCCCTATGATCTCCACTATCAACATCCATATATTTCTTTAAATTTTTTTCGAAAATTTTAAACTCATTCTCCCTAATTCTACTCGGTTTACTCCAAATATTTTCTGAAGAAAGTCCTGCGACTAACCTCAAAACATCATAATGACAATTCATAAAATATGAAGAGATCAAAGCCTTGGAATAAGAAGGTTCTAAAGGGAATTTATTCATTTCTAATCCCAATAAAGTCACAAATCCATCCTCTTTAATAGCTTTTAGAAATCTTAATTATTTTAAAGCTTAAAAAATTGCTTCTTTAGAAGGATGTTCCATATAATCGAAATTCAAAACATCATGAATTTGCATTGATTTTAAAGTCAAAATAACATTAGTTAACGAAACCCTCAAAATTTCCGGTAAAGTTTAATTTTTCATCTCTTCTTCATAAAACTTACTCGAATATAATCTCAAGCATTTTCCTTCTTAAGTTCTCCCAGCTCTACCAGTTCTTTAAATCGCCTAAACTTTCGAAATAGGAACAATTAGAAGAGCATCCATACCTGTTTTGGGGTTAAAGCATTTCTATTTTACGTATCCGCAGTCAATTACAAAGCCTATATTATCAATAGTTAATGAAGTTTCGGCTATATTAGTTGAAAAAATTACTTTTCGGACATTTTCAGGAACCTTCTAAAACACTTATTATTATTCTTCCTATTATAAAGACCCGTATAACGCAAAAATAAGCATTCCCGGAATCTCTCTTCCTTTACTTAGCAATTCTTGCAATTTTTCAATACAAAATTTTCTTGCTTTTTCACATTCTTCCGATCCAGTTAAAAAAACAAGAATATCCCCAGGTCCTTCATTTAAATGAATTCTCAAAACAGCTTTTACACTTTCATCGATTCTCTTATTCGCCAAACATGGTCCATATTTTATTTCAACAGGAAATGAATTTCCTTTCATTTTTAAAACAGGACAACTATCAAAAAATCTAGAAAACTACTAAGTATTTAAAGTTGCGGAAGTAATAATTAATTTCAAAGATCCTTAACGATTTTTAGCCGCCTATTTTATTAAAGCGAACAAAATATCAGTAAAAAGACTCCTTTCATGGGCTTCGTCTAATATTACAATATGATATTTCATTAATAGGGGATCTTATAGACATTCTCGCACTAATATACCATCTGTCATGTATCTTAAATGAGTTTTTGATGATGTTTTATCATCAAATCTTATTGAATATCCTACTTCTGAACCTAATTCAACTCCTCTTTCAACACATATACGTTTTGCCATTGATATTGCGGCTACTCGGCGGGGTTGTGTGATTACTATTTTTAATTTTTGAAGATCTTATGACTGATTTATGTTATTTTTTTACTCATATTCTATTTATAATTATTTTTATTATTCAAATAATTCGCTACTATCTAAAATGTATTATGGGAGTTAGGTTGACTTTCCTGAACCTGTGTCACCTGTGATAATTGAAAAAAAATTATCTTTTATTATTTAAATTATTTTTTCTTTAAATTGGTAGATAGGAAGAGTTTTTCTGAATTCTTCCATTTTTAAATTTTTTTAAATATTTATTTATTTAGATATAATTAAATTATTATATAAATTTGCTTTAATTAATTATTTTAATGTTTTTTTTATATATTAAAAATCAATTCCTTATTCTTTCTTTTTAACTTTCCTATTTTTATAGAAAATTATTATTACTTCTACATGAGTCTTCTAAAAGTACAAATAGTTACTTTTTAATTAAACTATCTTATTTATTAATACTAGAATTATGTATCTTTTTACACTAAAAACTGGTTTTTTTTATGAAAGATAATTATAAATTTGTTTTTTTAATTGTATTAATAATATTTCATTATATTTTTTAATTCTTGAACATCTTCTTTGATTATATTTTTATATTAATTAAAGATTTTCTTACTTATATATTTTTACGAATTTTTTACTAATTTTTTAAAATTTCTTCTATTTTTACTTTCTTCTATGAATATTCTTATTTCTTCTTCAGGTTTTTTTTTTGTTTAAAGTAATTATTAATTCACATAGTTTATCTATTTTTATGTCTTTTTATTTTATTTTTTCTCTAAAAAAAATTTTACCATAATAAAAAGTTTGTTTTTTGCAAATATTTGGCTTATTCTAAAATATATATTTTTCTTCAGATATAATAATGTATTTTTTTGCTTTACTTTTTTATGTTTCCTTTTCAATTTAATTTAATCTATCTTTTCCTTGAAAGATCCTTTATCTCTATTTTGAGTATGCCTTTTAAATAAATCTCTAAATTATCTAATTCTAATAAATATTTTTTAATTTAATATTAATCTTTATATTTCTAATTACTTTTATTTATCATCATGGTATTTATTTGATTTTTTAGGCTAACTAACTTATAAAACATGTTTTTTATTAATTCAAAAATGCTTAAAAGTATTTTTGATAAATTATTATTTGTAAATATTATTTTAAAAAAAATTATCAACAAAAACAAAAAATTCAATAAAAGATGGATTATGAAATTCTTTTTATTGTTATTTGATAATATATCAAAAATAATAAAAAATAATAAAAAAAATCAATAAATAATATATCTATTTCTATTAAATATGTTATTTCGCTAGTTTTTGTTAAATAAAATGAATGATTAATATTTTTATATATTTAAAATAGTATCTTTATATAAATTTTTAATATTAAATGATAAATTTATATATGGCAATTAAAATTAAATATAAATGTTTATTTTATATTAATTTATATTTTTATTATATTAAAATTAAAATTAATTTTAAAATAATTAATTATATATATATATATATATATATATATATATATATATATAATTATTGTGTGATGTATTATTTTTCTCTAAATTATATTTTATCTTCTTTTAATTTTTTTTTTTTCCAAAAGTAATCTTAATATATTTATAAATTTGAAACTAATGTATTTATATAAAATCAAAACATACATCAATCAAAGTAAAAATTAAATGAATAAATAAATAATTAATGAAATTAATATAAAAATAAATAATTATTTATATTTATATAATATTTTTAAGTTATTACGTAATTATATATTTACGTAATTCAAATTTGATAATAATCCTAATAATAATAAATAATAAATCCTATTAATTTATCCGATTTCAATATATATAAAAAAAATAAACATAAAAATAAACTTTTTTTTATAATTAAAAAAAATACCAATAAATTATATATTAATCTTATTTTTAATAAAAATGAATAAAAATGAATATGATGAAAATATTATACAGATAATAGACAATGATCCAATAATAAATTATCTAAATGATTATAAAAAGTAAAATAAAAAGTATTAAAAAAGATAATAAATCATTTTTTATTATAAAAGCCTTCATCAAGGATTTAATATAGTGAATTAAGATAACTTACAACAATAAAACTATAGTTATAATTTGGAAGAATTAAACAAATAGATGTTATATCATAATTAAGATTAAATAGATTATTACAGTCAAAATATGAATCAATAAGGAAATAACAATATAAAGTAGGAAACAAATTATAATACTATTTTAAAAAACTAAGTTAGTAATGATTAACAATAAAAATATAATTGTAATTTTTTATTTCATACATGTTTATATATATAAAACCAAAAAAAGTTAAACTAAATAAGAAGAATATATTAACTTTGGAAATAATGATGCGGAATATATTTTAGAATAAAATAAGAATTTATTTAATTATAAAAACACTTATATTAAAAAAATAAATTCACTTATTACACCTTATGAAAATAAATAAAATTCTTAAAAATATCAAAGGTAATAAAAGTAAATATCTTATTTTTTACAAATGAAATAATAATTTTATATAATAATTATATATTAATTTTTAATTTTTTAATTTAAAAAAAAGAAAATAAAAACAAGTATTAAATGAAATAGAAAATAATAATTTCAAAGAATCTTTTAATTAATAATCTGTTATTTAAAATAATTTAAAATATAATTAAATGTAATTCTAAACAATTAATAAGTTACAAATCAATCTAGAATAACAAAAATAAGAAGAATCAGATAAACTTAATTAAAAATTAGCTAAAAATAGAGAATCAGCAAAAAATAGCAGAAAAAGAAAAAAAGTATATATAGAATTATTAGAATAAAAAGTAAAATAAATATAATAAATAAAAATAAATAAATATACAAAGGTCTAATTATTATCAGATGACTTAGAGAAAACAAAAAAACTCTTAGAAAAAAGCAAATAATAATTGATAAAATTAAATTCTTAATCTTAAATATTAAATAAATTTATACTTGGTAGATAATAACTATTTGAAAAAATAGAAAAATGTATTTCTAAACCAAATTATGAAGAAAATGAAATAAATCTACTTTTAGATTCATTAAGAGTAAATACTAATTTTATTTTTTTAATAAAAAATTAAAAAAATATAATAATAATTAAATAGTTTAGACTTGGTTCTAATGGAAAAGAACGTACTTCTGTTGCTAACTATTTTTTTAAATAAATTATTGACATTTACATACCTACTCATTATAGATATTTATTATAATCTTCTTCTGAAAGTATGTTTTTTTTCTTTAAATACAAAGGCATTTATAATTTATTTTTTAATAGACAATGGTTTATTTAATGAAGATCATAATTATTCTCTTGAGAAAGAAGAGAAAGAAAGCCCTTGGAGATAGGAATTATTATAATAATTGGACCTTAATAACGAATAAAAGTAACAAATATTTAGATTTAAAAAGCGAATTTTTAATGAGAAAAATAAATTGGAAGAGTAAATAAAATAAAATAAAATATGCAATTAATTTTTAAAATAGACTCGTTAATAATTTTTAAGAAACAAAGTAATAAATCCAAATCAAAAGTTTAAAATTAGAAAATATTATTGATGATATTAGAACTATTTTAACACCTACTTAATGTGCTAAGTTTTTAACTTGTTTAGAAAGAGTATTATTTTTTTTGTTTTAAAATATATATATATATAAAAAATTAAATTAAAAAGAATAAATATAGAAGAGATATCAGTAATTAAAATATTTGGAGTTCATTATAAAATAATTAAAGTGATTATGATTTCGATGATGAATTATTTACTTCTAACTAAAATTAAGCTTAACTATAGTATGAATTTTCTGATTTAATTGAATAATCTGAATTACAAAAAATTAAAAAGCAAAATTAATAGTAAACTTAAAAATAAGAAGTATAATACAGTAAATGAAAAATATTTAATACAAAATTAAACAAATATATAGTTTTTTAATGTTATTTATATGTATTTTTTTGTATATATACAAAAAATTAATTAGAAAAAATATCCAAAAATAAAATAAAATGTTAAAAACTTTAACAAATAGATCCTACTTTAAAATATCCTAAAAACATTAATATTTTATCAATAAATATTAATAGTAAAAATATATTTTATAATCATCTTCCTAACCTCAGATATAAATTACTTTAAAAGACGGTAAAATATTAACAGGAAACGCATTTTGTACAACCCCACTAGAAATAGCTAGAAAAATCTCGAAAAATATATCCGAAAAAGCCCTAGTAGCGAAAGTTCAATATTCCAGAAAATATCCAAACGTACTTACATAAGGATTACTTATAAATCCTGAAGAAGAATTGCATTCTGAATGTTGTTTCCATGATCATGATAAATACGAACTTATAGATTTAAATTCATACTTCGAAGGTGATTGTAAGCTTGAGCTTTTTACTTTTGAAGAAAAAGAAGGACAATAAGTAAAATATACAATTTAATATAAAATTAAAACCATTTATTAAGGTTTTTTGGCATTCTACAGCACATATTCTTGGTCTTTCTTTAGAAGAGCTTTATCCAAATGCATTATTATGTACAGGACCAGCAGTAAAAGATGGATTTTTTTACGATTTTTATGTAGATGATCCTTAATTTAAATTAACTCCTGAAGAATACCCAAAGCTAGAATAAATAGCTTAAAAAGCAATAAAAGAAAAGCATATTTTCGAAAGAATATTTTTAAACAAAAATGAATGCAAAGAACTTTTTAAAGAAAATACATTCAAATTAAAATTAATTAAAGAAAAAATCCCAGAAAACGGATACGCTTCAGTATATAAATGCGGAAATTTAATTGATTTATGCACAGGACCTCACATACCAAACTCAGGCTATATAAAAGCATTTAAATTATAAAAAAATTCATCCTCCTACTGGCTTTCAGATAAAAAAAATTAATCTTTACAAAGAGTTTATGGAATTTCATTCCCAAAAGAATCCCTATTAACTGAATTTTTAAAAAGGGAACAAGAAAAAGCATAAAGAGACCACCGAAATATCGGAAAAAACCAAAATTTATTCAACTTTAATGGTTATGCAGCAGGAAGTGCTTTTTTTTTCCCTCAAGGTGCACATATATATAACAAAATAATGGAAACATTACGCAAATAATATAAACTGAGAAATTACTAAGAAGTAATAACTCCTAATTTATACAATTGTGACCTTTGGAAAATATCAGGACACTGGGATAAATATAAAGAAAACATGTTCGTTATTAAAAATGATGACGAAGTTCTTGGTTTAAAGCCCATGAATTGTCCTGGACATTGTTTGATGTTTTCTTCAATATAAAGATCCTATAAAGAACTACCTTTAAGATTTGCAGATTTCGGAGTTTTACATAGAAATGAAATATAAGGAAGTCTTTCAGGATTAACTAGAGTAAGAAGATTTTAATAAGATGATGGCCATATTTTTTGTACACTGGAGTAAATATAGGATGAAATTTTTGATTTTTTGGATTTTTTAGATTTTTTTTATTCACTCTTTGGATTTTAATATTCACTAGCACTATCTACAAGACCTGAAAATTATATAGGAAGTGAAGAAATATGGGAATAAGCAGAAAAATAATTAGTTTTGGCCTTAGAAAAATTCAATAAACCTTTTATTATTAAATAAAAAGATGGGGCTTTTTATGGACCGAAAATCGATGTTTCTTTACATGATACGCATGATAGAAACTTTTAATGTGGTACTGTTTAATTAGATTTTAATTTACCAGAAAGATTTAATTTATAATATAGAGCATAAGATACTTCTATTTAAGAAAAAGGACTAAAATAGGGATTTTTAAGACCTGTAATACTCCATAGGGCTGTTATAGGATCTTTTGAAAGATTTTTAGGAATTCTTTGTGAATAAAATGCTGGAAAATGGCCTTTTTGGATTTCTCCTTTTTAATTTGTGGTTATTAGTGTAGATAAAAGTGGTGAAGATTACGCCAAGAATATTTTTTAGATTATACAAAAAGAAGGATTTGAAGCTTAAGTTGATGTTTCAGATGATTCTTTGGGAAAAAAAGTTAGAAACTGGCATCATTTTAACTATATTGGCGTTGTTGGAAAAGAAGAAATTTAAAAAGGAGAAATCGATATTAGAAGCAGAGATGGAATTAGATTAGTAAGAAAAAATTATTTTATAATTCATATATATATATATGTAAAAAAAAGGGAAAATTTACAATAAAAAATCTTATCATATTCCTCAAAAAAGAAAATGAAATACCTATATCAAAATATGAAGAAAAACTTGAATAAAAAATAAATACATATTCTTTTTAAAATGAAGATGAAAGCTTTTTAAATAATATAAACGAAGAATTATTAAATAAAAACTTCTTTAATAATGACGGGTATACTAAAGGACCAAAAGATGATGAAATTTATGAAAAATTATAAAAATTAGCCTTTTTTGAACCTTAAAAATATATAAATATAAAAAGATGGTTAAAATATTACAAAAAATCTAATTGAAAAATTATAATGTAAAAAATACTATTTATTCAATAAAAAAAAAAAAAAGTTTATTTATATTATTAAAATTCATTTATAATTTTTGAACCTTTAATTATTTATTTTAAATTTAATATAATATTATTTGTTTTTTTTCATTATATTTTCTCTTCAAAATAACTCATTTTATTTAATTCAGCATTTCTCATTCTTAAAAGTTCATATAAATGAAGATTTTCTTGAAAAATTCTATTTTTTTCATCATCGATTTCTCTCATTTTATTCAAAAAACTGTCTAATTCTTTTTCTAAGTTATCACATTTTTCTTCCAATTCAATCATTCTTTCATTATTAATTGGCTTTTCTTCATTTTTTTTAATTAAAAATGCTATTTTTACTTCATATTCTTTCACTTTTTAATATAGTTTCTCATTTTAAGTGTTTTATTCTTTTAATAAATTTTACATTTTTGTAAATTCTAACATTTGTTTTTCATATTAATCATTTTTCTTTTATAATTTAAGGAGAAGTTTTTGCTTTATTTATAAATTTTCTTTCAATTCATCAATAGTTTTATCTTTATATGAATTCTTTTCATTTTCTTAAAAAAAACTTGAATTTTAATGAACTAGATTTTAATTTTCTTATTGAAGTTTTTATAATTATTACTCTAATTCTTATACTTTTTCGAAATTTTACTATTCTATTTCTAATAATTTGACTTAAAGTTTTTCAATTTCAATATTTTTTTCTAATTATTAGATTTCGTTTTCCTTATTTTATTATTAAAGAATAAGATTGTCTATTTTTAATTATTCCAGTTTTTTTATCATACTATTTTCTTCATTTTATTAAAAAGTAAAATTATTTTCATTTTTAATTACCCGATTTTATGAATTGTTTTTTTCAATGTTGTGTTTATTACTTCTTAGAACTTTTAAGGGGTTGATATTTGTTATATTATAGGATTAATTTTATTTAACTTGAATAATTGCTAAAAATTTTATTTATTTTATATAGTATCATTATTTTATTAAATTGTATTATTATTTTTTAAAATTTTTTTAGGTTATATGATTTGATTTGTATAATTAAATTACATGAGTTATTACTTGTTTTATTCTTTACAGAGTATTTTTTTTTTTTTTTTGAAAAATAATTATTTATTCACTTATTTAAAAATTTTAAAATAATTTAGAGTTTAATATTTATTTTTTATTTCTTTTTTTAATAGATTTTTTTTAATTTATTTTGTAATTTGTTTCAATATAGAATTCGAAATAAACACTTATAAATGTAAGTTTTGTTTGCATATTTAATTTATATTTTTTAAATTATTAGTGATATTAGTTTTTTATATATTTCATTGTGATTATTATTATAATTATTTATATATTTAAATTAATTTTAGTAGTTTTCTTTTTAAATTATTAAGTTTCCATATATTTATACATTTTTTATATAGCTTGATTTGATTAAAAATAAAATTATATTTTAATGTACCTTCCTTAAATAATATTTATATTTTTTAGGCTTATAAAAAGAATAATTATTTCAAATAAAAATTACAAATTTAAAAATATTACTTATTAACTTTGCTTTTTATGAATTTTTTATTGAAAAACATAATTAACAAAAAAAATATAGAAAAACGGACCATTGACGTTTTTTTTTTATTGTATTTTTAGATATTACAGTGTAAAAATAAGCAATTATAAAAAAAAATATTAAATGTGAATTAAAAAGAAATGCTTTTATTAATTAAAATTTATATTTTATATAAATAAATATTAAAATTAATTAATTATAATAATATATAATTTAATTTTTTTAATATTTAGAATATTATAAAAAGAATTATGTCAATTAGTATTAATTTATATCAATAAAGAAAAATTTAATAAATTAAATAAATATCATTATATATAATTTTTTTTGGTTTAAAAATATTAAGTGAAAATAATTATTTGTATATTCTCAAAGATGGAATTATAAAATCTAAATTTTAAATATTATCTAATTTATTTAATTTATAATAAGTTTTGGTAATCAAGAAATTTAATTAGAATGAAAATAAACCTAAAAACAGCATAATTACAATAGTTTATAATAAACTATTTTTAATTTTTTACTAAATTAAAATAATAACAATACATAATTAGCAAATATAAATAAAAAAACTATTTAAAATTTTATTTATTTTTTCAAAATAAAAATAATAATCATAAATATAATTACTGTAAATACAAAAGGACATAACGTTATTAATATAAATAACGTCTATTATTAGTTCATTAAATAAGAAAATATATAAAATAAAGTAATTAAAAATATTAAAAAAAAAAAAAAGTTAAAAGGCAATACACTTATTTATTTTTCAAGGAAAATTAATGCAAAAAAGCATATTATAAATAGAGCTATATTTAAATATAAAACTGAAATATTTTGATTCTAAAAATACTTTATTTCTTATATTATATTTGCTAAAATAATTTAAATCAGTAACAAAATAATTTAAATTAACAATAAGAATAACATTTTTATTAAATATTTTTGTATTTCTTTATTATCTAAAATGCTTTTTACATTAAATCGTTTTATTTACTTTATAATTTACGGCTTTTTTTTTTTTTTTTCAGGAACTATATTAATTTTATATTATTAATTCTATATTTCTTACCGATTATTTTCTTTTTATTTCTTATTTTCTTTTTTTTGATTATGTTAATTTTAATTAAAAAACATCCAAACAATCATTTTTTTTCTTTTATCTAGTTATTTTGAAAAAGATTAAATATTCTTTTTTTTTTTATTTTTTTTTTTAATGAAAATAAGCATATTAAATTAATACAATTTAAATTAGCAAAAATTTAAATCCAAAATGACATAAATAAAAACAATTTTTTTTAAAAAAATAAATAATTTTGGTAAAAATAATAAATTTCGCTAATATATTATTAATATTAATTTTAATTTAAAGGATTAATAAATATATATGTTAATTATTTAGAATTTTATTATAAGCATTATTTAATTAAAAAACATTATTATAATATAATAAGGATTATTAATATTCATTTTATAAAATAATTTCAACCTTTTAAAAGCTATATAAGTAATTATTATTAAATTTCTTTTTTTAAAAATAAATATATAAAAAATAAATTGTGTGGTATAAATAAAATTATTTAAAAATGCTCATTAAAAATATAAATTTAAATCAAATTATTTTATATTATCAAAAAAAGAAAAAAGAAAAAAAAAACTAAACTAAATATTAAAATAATAATATTTAATAAAAAAAAGTCATAAGAATCATTTCTTTGAATATAATTATTAAATAACATTTTTAAAATGTATCTTTGCTTTATTTCTTTGAAGTTTAAAACTGCTGGTTAAACATTCATGAATAAGCATAGAAACTGGTTCTAAATAAACTTTAATAGCTTATTCAAAAGTAGCTAGACCTTCTTTTTTTCCCTAATCAAATATGCTTTTTTAATAAAAATTAATCATTTATTCATTTGCGCATAAAGTATTGACATCATCACTCTAGATATTTAGTTCTTTTGCGATTTTTTTAATTTCATCAGGGTTAGGAACGATAATAGCCACACAATAATTTTACAAAGAATCACCATAAACAAAAATTTCAGCAACTCCTCTAGCTCTTTAATAAATATTTTCTACTTTTTCAGGAGCAACATATTCACCTTGACTTAATTTGAATATGTTTTTCTTTCTATCAATAATTTTCAAAGCCCCATTAGGTAAAATTTATCCAACATCACCTGAATGAAGCCATCCATCATCATCAATAGTTTCCTTTGTTTTTTCTTCATCTTTATAATATCCTGCAAAAACAGTAGGTCCTCTAACACAAATTTCACCTCTGGGTGTAGCATTTCCTTATTCATCTTTATCTGTAGAAAAATAATTCATATCAGGGACATCGACTAATTTTAATTCTAAAGAATTACACACACCTCCTACATGTCCTGATTCTTTATCTTCAATCTATGTTATAAATTCGAAACCAGTACCTTCTGTTTATCCATAAATTTCAAGAAAAGGCGCACCAAGAGCAATTTTGAAGAAATCTAAAACTACTTTAGATAATGGGGCAGAGGCTGTAATACATATTTTTATTCTTCCTCCAAAGATATTTTTTATTTTGTTAAATACTAAAGTGTCGTATAAATAGTGTTTTAAACTATTTGTATTTTTTAAGTTTTCCAATTTAGTATTTATTCCATTTTCAATTAATTTATTTGCAAATCCTGTTTATTATTTGAATTATTCCTAAATTAAATCATAAAATCTGTTAAATAATCTTGGTACAGAAACGAATACAGTAGGGCGAATCACCTAAAAGTCTTCTTTTAATTTTTGAATATTTCCTCCGAAAAAGGCTATTTTCATACCTGTATACCAAGAACCAATATTTAAACCTCTTTACATGATATGTGCAAGCGGTAAATAACACATTTAAACATCATTTTAATGGAATTTAAGTTAACCTAATTTAAAATTTGATAATGCAGCTACTAAATTTTTATGAGACAACATTGCTCCTTTAGGTAATCCAGTTGTTCCAGATGTATAACTAAAAGTAAATATATCATCAGGCTTTAGAGTTGCTAGAGGAAGGATATTTGCATTTCCTGTGCAAATCAATTATTCGTAATCATAATAATTGAGTCCTTTTTACTTTATTTTTTCTATTAAAGCTTCTTCAATTTTATCATAAAGAATAAGATTTTTCAGTAAATGTAATTTTTCAGTTTTAAGTATTATTTCAGCTGATTATTATGAGCAAAATAAAGAACTAATAGAAGAATTTTAGAGTACATGAGAAATTGATTCAGACCCAAAAGTATCATATAAAGGTACCGTAGTATACCCATAAAGGACACAGGCCATATCTGTAACATTCCATTCTGTTCTGTTTTTAGAATATATTCCTATTATCTTCATTTTAAAATCCTTATATTCATGAATTTCATTGAATAATTTCATTTATTGTACTGCAGATCCTAAAGCTTTTGCTTCATTATAGACTTAATTGTATTTAACATATTAGTATTTTCCAGTTTATTTATCATAACTTCCTACAAAATCTGATTATGCAAATTATTTGTGACCACTTTCGATTACGTCTTATAAAGTGTTTATATGTATCTCAGGCTTAAAATGTAAGCATTCGAAAGTATTTGCGTTTTTATATATATGAGATTCGCCAGGATTTTTCGAGCCGAACGGTATAGCGTATACTATTTGAGATTATTAGGTTTATCCCATTTTTAAATTTTTTTAAATATTTTTTTAAATTTTTAATTTTAAATAATTTTTAAATATTTTACGAAATATAATTTTAAATATTTTATAAAAGTAAAAAAATATTTTATAAAATTCTTAATTAAATTCAAATATATAAAATTTAATCATATATAAGTAATAATTTAAATTATTTTAAATACGATTTAATATTATTTTTAAATATAATTAATAAAAATTTATATTATATATATAAATATATAAATATATAAATATATATATATATATATATATATATATATATATATATAGTATATAAGTATTGCATATTTAAATTATGTTAATACCTTCTAAATATTTTAAATATTTAAACTATAGGAAATTTTAAACTTAAAAGAATATCCATAAATAAAATTTCTTTATTTTGATATTAAACAAATTATTTATAAAATAAAAATTTTTTTATAAGTAAAATTTCGAATATAATAATATTATATTTAAAAAAAAAAAATCGATAAAAAAAGCTTTTAAATCTATGCATATATTTAAAAATGTTTTACTTTAATAGTTTATAATATTATTGATTGATTTTTTTTAAAAATACATTAAAAAGTATTATTAGTTTTAAAAATAATTTACAAAAAAAATACATTTTAAGTTAAATTTTTATAATATATTCAATATATTTAAAATAAATATTTACAAATTTATTTCAAAAAATATATTTGTCCTTAATAAAAAAATATAATATATATTTATAATTTATAATATATAAAATATCTTTTATAATATTAAAAAATATTACTAATTAGAAATTAAAGAAATTTTATTTTATTAAAATATATTTATTTTTGTTCATAAAAAATTATAGCTAAAAAAATCTTAATAACTAAAAAAGAATATTATCTTTTACTTAATTTATTCAAATAGTAATAAAAAAGATTTATTTCTATTTAAATAGACTAAATATAAAAAAAAAATTAAAAAAGTTAAATTAAATATAATTATTTATATTAATTAATTAATTAAATGAATAGGTTTTTTTTTATAATAATTATAATAAAAATAAAATTAATTTTAATTATTTCGAATTGTTTAATATTGAATATGATAATATTGTATTATTTAAATTTATATTTTATGATAAAAAATCCACTTTACAGTTATTATATATATTTTTAAAAAAAAAACAAAAAACAAAAAAATAATTATATTTATTTGAATTTAATATAAATTACAATAAATATTACTTTATAAAAATATATAAATAAAACATATTAATAATATAAAAAAAATATTTATGATTATTTATAAAATTATAATATTTTTATTTAAATATTTAATAATAAAAATTAAAAAATATTTATATATTATTTAAAATAATAAAATATTTTTTAATATATTTTTTTTAATCATAAATAAATAAAAGTAAAAATTCATGATTAAAAACATAAATTAAGAATTAAATTTAAAAAAGTACAAAATAAACATAATCAAAAAATATAATTACATTAAAAATTTTATAAATTAAAATTAACATTCACTTTTTTTATTATTGCACTTTACTATTATATAAAAGTTATGAGTATCTTGAATTATCTTCTGGAAAACATTTATTAATAATAAACTAATATATATAATTATAAGTAATCGTAAATATCCAAACGAGATAAATATAAGCACAGACCATATTAAACAGTTATAACTCTTTGCATTAAGATTTTTATTTAAAGAAATATTATTGAATTCCAAAAAACATAGTAATTAAATTGAAAATAAAAAAAGCTCCTAAAAATACAAATGTTTATATTGTTACACAAACAGCACCACATGCTTACATTATATTGTGTATAATTGAAAATTTAGAAAGAAGTATAAAGACAAAAATTATTGCAAAAATGATTGAATTTCCATATAAAATCCAATTTAGGAATTTCTCGGAATTCTAATCTTAACAATCGTCTTATGAATAAACTCTATGTGTACATATTGCTAACATCAAAAAAATAAAATTATTTAATCTAACTAATTTTTATATATCTATTTTATTTTCAGTTCTTATATCATCTATTTTCATATTTTTTGTTTGTTTTTTTATTAATTGTATTATTTTAATTAATTGAAATATTATAATTTATTTTAATATCAATTTTTTTTTAGAAAAATAAATATTCATATTTTTTTTTTTTTTATTAAATAAATTTTTATTTACTTTATTAATTTATTATAATGTCAGTTTCTTATTTAAAACCTTCCTTATTTGAAAGTGCTTCACCTCATTTATTTGCTTAAAATTCTTAGGTTTCCCCTTATCCTTAAAACTCTCCTCCCAGAAAAGCCTTTTAACCTGATAAAGAAAAGCAATTTATAAATGAAAAAAAAGATAAATTAATAAACGATTTTTATGAAAAGTATCTTAAAAATGCTTCCTAAAAAGATAATTTCAAAAAAGTTACTTATGCTGATGGCGCTAGCTATATAGGTCAAATGTCAAATGACACAATAAAATAAGGAAAAGGAATCTATACGTAAATATTTATTATACTTTATCTTTATTTATAGCTTTTAATATTTTCTTTTGTAGATATCCAAATGGTGATCAATATTTAGGCGATTGGAAAGATGACATTTTCAATGGAAAAGGTATTTATATTTTTACTATAGGTGAAATTTATGAAGGAGAATTGTAGAATGGCTATAAGCATGGTATTGGATCGTAAAAAAAATAGCAATTTCAATAAAAATAATTATTTTTCTGAAAAATAAAAATAAAAATTAGTTATTATTATTCCAACGGAAATTTTTATGAAGGGGAATGGTTTGAAGACAAAAAGGAAAACAGGGGAATATATATATACAAAACAACAGGTGAGAAATATGAAGGATTATGGAAAAATGGTGAAAGACATGGGAAAGGTACTTACTATTATGCATTTGGTGATAAATATGAAGGAGAGTAAATAAGAAAGCTATTAATTATTTTTTATTAAAATAACAAAAAAAAGATGGGAAAATGGTTTCAAATCAGGTTTTGGAATATTGTATTATTCTTCAGGCGCATAATATGAAGGAGAATGGTAAAGAGATTTAGCAAACGGTAAAGGAACAATGAATTATGCGAATAAAGATAGATATGAAGGAGAGGTAAAATAATTTTTTTAATTTTAAATTTAAAAATATAAATAAAAGTGGTTTGATGGTGTTAAATAAGGTTATGGAATTTACTTTTTTAAAGATGGAGGAAGATTTGAAGGAGATTGGTTAAGAGATTACATGAATGGAATGGGCTAATTTAATAGTGCAAATGGAGATGTTTATTAAGGGGAATTCAAAGAAGGTGAGAAAAGTGGTGTTGGAGTTATTTAATATGCAAATGGAGATTTATATGAAGGAGAATTCTAAAATGATAAAATTCATGGGTTAGGTACTATGACTATATAAAATGGAGATATTTATTCTGGCGAATGGAAACAAGGAGTCAAAAGTGGAAGAGGTTAATACTAATTCGCTTCATAAGATGTTTATGAGGGATATTGGGCTAATGGAATAAGATAAGGTAAAGGTATATATAAATGGAAAACAGGAGAAACCTTCATTGGAGAATGGAAAGCTGATAAAATGAATGGATTTGGGGTATTTTATTTATTTTATTTATTTATTTATTATAATTTTTTTAGTAATTTATTAAAGTTGATGGAACAGTCTATGAAGGATTTTTACAAAATGATATGGTTGTCAAAAATGATGCTATTTGAAAATTTTATATAATTTTATATAAAATGTTAAAATATACTAATGTTTATTTTTTTATTTTATTTCGTTTTTTTTGTTTAATTAAATTTTTTATTTATTTTTCATAATTTTTTTAATTTTTTTATTTTATGTTTATATTCCCCTTTTATTGAAAATTGTTCTTTTGTTTTTTATATTATTATTTCTACTTGCTATTCATTTATTTTAATATTTTTAAATATTAAATTATTATTTATATTCTATAGTTAAATATTATTATTTTCTTCTTTTTAGTTATAAATTATTTTCTATTAAGTTTCATTATTTTGAAAATCAGATTAAAAACATTATTTATCCTCTAATAAATTTGTAATAACTTCAAAATACTATTCACAATTTTTGTTGAAATCACAAAATAAAATCAAAGGTTTATTACATTAAGAATTTTAAAGAAAACAAACTCCAAAAATAATTTTTCCTGGTATAAAAATAAAATACTAAAGATTAAACTTAAAATGATTTTCTCCATCCAAAAAACAATCCAAATTATTTTAAAAAAAAAATTCAATTTACTTTTTAAAATCTCCAAAACCATAAATCTATACATCACTAAAAAATTCTTTTTAATTATTATAAGCTTTCTAAAAAGCATTTTAAATGTCTTAAACTCCTTCTAATAATACAAAAAACTTTTCTAAATCATCCAAAGTCTCATTATTATTTGCCAAAAATTCCCTAAATAATTCTTCAATAAACGACTTCTAATATTATTCATCAAATAAATTATCCTTATCTTTTAAAGATTTCAAAACCAAATTCTATATTTTTTCTAATAATTATTAATTTTCTATCTTACAATAAGGTTTTAAACTTCCCATAATTTGTTCCAAATAAAAGCCTAACTCTTCTTAAAAGTTAACCTTTTAGCAATTCACAAATTCAAATTCTATAATATCATTTATCCCTAAAATATTTGAAAGCAATTTTTCCCTATCCAGACATTAATTTTTAAACATTCCTGCAAAGAAAAGAACTATTTCTAATGATTTGATTCCTTTTAAAGTTTCATGTTCTTATCTAAGGACAGACCTGGATATACATTCGACTAAAAATTCAATAGGAAAAGGGTATTAAGGTATATAATTAACAGAATTAAAACTAGGAACGAGTAAAAAAATACATAAAAAAGGTTATAAACTTAATAATTCTTCAACTTATTTTTTTGCACTTTCCAAATTGTAATTCTTATCTAATAAAATTACTTTATTTTCTTTTAATTTTTCTTATACTTCCTTTTTGAATATATAATTCGCTCTTTTTCCTGTCCTTTCAAATTTTTCTTCAAAATTTCCTTTTTTTTCTTTTTTCATTTCCTATTCTCTTATCGAATCTGAACTTATGATTTCCACTTAAACACCTTTTTTTGTCCAAGTTTCCTTTATTTTTCTAAAAAATATACTTTTTCCCATTCCAGGTATTCCCAAAGGTAATAAAACAAATTAATTTACATTTTTTTATTCAGAAACTTAAAAAGTTTATCCTTAGAAAGTATTCTTTGGCCATAAATACCCTTTTAAGGATTTTATTTATTCCAAAGATTCTAAATTAAGTTCCTTTTTTTAATTTTCATAATAAATAATAGCATTTAAAAGCACCAAAAAAAATTATGAAGCGAATTCTTGATTTATAAATATATTTTTTTCAACAAAATCAAATATTTTTAATCCCAACATTATATAAAAATTTATAGGAAAATCCAAACAATTTTTTTTCGAAATTCCTTTGATTTCCCTTACGTATTTTTAAAGGAAAAATCCTTTATTTAAGCATTTCTTTTGAATAAAAAGTTTTAGTTTTTCCCTTAATTTTCTTAATATTTTATATTCAATGTTCTTTATTTTCCAAATGCCCATAAGTTCTTTATTTTCTTTATAAAAATATAAAACTTCGCCTTCGCAAACATTTTTTTATTTATTTTTTCCTTCATAAACTTCCGTTTAAACATCTAAAACTTAATTATGGAATTTTTAAAAATCTTCAAAAGGACCTAATTACTTAATTGATACAAACTTTAATTAAAATTATTCAAAGAAAGATTAAGAAATAACAGGATAAACGATATTTTATCCCTAATTAATAGCATAAAAAACAATCTAAGGCTCTTAATATTCTACAAGGTGTAGGTTCTACTGATTTCCTACAAACTCGCCTATTAAAGTATATTTTTTATCTGAAATATAATCCGTTAATTTATCCAATAAATCCGTATTTAAAAATCCTATTTCTTAAAACCAATAAAAAGCGATTTATTTTGCAAAAGAAAATCTTAGATGTTCATAAAGAATTATCTATGATTAATTTTATGCAACTAAACTAACATTTTTCGAGCAAATTATCCAAGAACCGATTTCTTTTGAAAAAGAAATCTATACGTTTTCTCCATTTAGCTTTTCTGTTCGAAAAAAAGAAATATTATTTTCAAAAATAATCGAATCTTTTGCATTTAGGTCGTAAAATTTCTTTAAACCTCGTCTTATAAATTAATATTCATCATTTATTTTCATTATAGTATTCCCTCTATGGATATTTTGTAAATAAAATGGGTCTTTTTTATATATTTTTTCTTCGTTTTAACTCATTTATATATCAATAATTGTTATTTCATGATTATATGGAACTTAATATTCTTTTATGAATAAGTTTTAGTCTGATTTTGATTTTTCGTATAGAGTTTTGGGATGCATTTACATTTGATATTTTGTTTGTTTGATTTTTTATGATTTTTTTTTAATTTTATATATATATTTTTTATATTATGTAGAAAAAAATAAAATACATGTTAATATTAATAATTTTATCAAGCTTTATTTTTTTATTTATCTTTCTTTTTTGAAGGTGCTTTCATCATTTCTTTTCTGATTTAAAAAAGCTCTTATTTAGTTTTTTCTTTTTTTTCTTAATTAGAAACTTCACTATAATCTTGAGTTTTTCTTGCTAATTCAGTTTTATTTTTTATAAAAGTTTCCGCCAGACTATCACTATTTTCCCCAAAATTTGCAGTCATTTCATATTTTTTTAAAGATTATTTCCTATCTTAAGACTAATAAAAATATAAAAATAAATTTTTAACAAAAATATTACTCTTTCCATTTCTGAAAAAGAATAACTTAATTCAGAACTTGGAGACAATTATTACTAAAGTTAATTTTATCTTTATTTTTAGAATTTTTCTTCCGAAAAAGTATTATTATCTGGCATTTTTTCAGTAAAATCGCTTTAGTTTTTCTCAAAAAATTAATTTTCATCACGATTTTTTCTCCTTTAACTTGAAGGGAACTCTTCTTTTTAATAATTATCATATATATTTTAATTATAATTTTCATTTATTTTATTTTCATAAGAGTTATACTGGTTTTCACCCCCCATATTATTGTTATTTATTCCCAAAAATTCATCCAATAATTAATTTGCTTTTTTAATTTTATCAGGATTATTTGTATAAATTATTTTCTTGTTTTTTTTCTAAGAACTATTACCAAAAAGACTCTATTACTATTAAAATTGAAGATTTTTTCTTTCTTTTTCCAAATTTTAAAGATATTCTTCTTATTCTTATATATATTTCTTTATATCAATTCTATTTTGACTATCTTTATGAACTTCTTCTTTATTTTTTAAATTTTCGTCCTTTTTTTTTAATGTTTCATATAAAAAATCACCTTCTTCAATTTATTTATTCTCTTCTTCTTCTACTTCATCTTCTTTTTCCACAGAAATGAATTTTATTTATTTCTTTGGTTTTTTTAAACTATTTTTATCATCTTTGATTTCATACGAATTATAGCCATTCGGAATTTCTTCCTTTTAAGAAGTACATTTTAAAGGATTACTATCTAATGGTGGTTTTCGATAAATTTTAACATTTTTCTATTTTTTTTAAGCCTTTTCTATTACTTTTTTCTCAAAATCTTATACTTTTGAGTCTTTTTTAGGAATTTCTTCATGAGTCCATGAAGCATTTGGTCCAAAAAATTTTTTTTCGAATTCTTTTTCGACTTAATTTTTCGTAAAAACTTCATTTTGAATACTAACAAGGCTTTTTTTTAACCTATTTTTCTATCTTTAATTTCCTACTACTTAATTTTCTATTAGGTTTGAACAAAATCTTCTAAAAGCTTCTTTTATTTTTCCTTTTCTAATGCTTCCTTATGTCTTTCTTGATTTTTTTCTTTCGAAGTTTTTCTTTTTAAAAGTTTTTCCATATTTTCTTGTTAAGTTCTTTCATATTCTTTTATGGCATTTTCAATAGCTTTAATTTTTTTATTTATTATTAAAAAAAACCAAAAATTAATTTTTTTATTACCATTTTCTTTATCTTCCTATTTAATAACTATTGGATTGTGGAAATAAGTTTTTGAAAAGTCAATATTTTTTAAATAATTTTTTTTATTTTCAGTTTCTGTATATTATAAAGGATCTTCTTCTTCGTTTTTTTCTCCTCTCTTTTCTTTGTATTTTTTTGCTTTTTTACGTTCTTCTGCTTCGATTTTTTCTTTTATTTCTTTTTTTCTTTAAAAATCTTCTTTTTCTTTATATATCAAATCATATTTTTCTATTTTTTAACGTTCTTTTGCTTATTAAGTTCTTATTTTTTAATTTTAAGTCCATATTTATTGTTTTTCTGCCTTCAATTGTTATTCTATAAGCATTATTTCTTCCATTTCTTATGCTTCTTTATGTGCTTTTCCTAATTCTTCCTCTTATTTTTGTCTTTCTTCTTCCAAAGATTATTTAAGCTATTTTAAACGCAAATATTCTTAATATTTTTATTCTCTATCTTCTTATTCTTTCATTTTTTAGGATTATGCCTTTACATCGTTTGATATTTATTTACTTATTTCTCGTTCTTATTATCGAATCTTTTTAGATTTATATTTTAATTTATTAAAAAATTTAAATTACTTCTTATAATCTTGAACATTTTAAACTTTATTACGCTTTTTAATTAAAATCTTACCATTCAGAAGTTCCTATAAAAGCCGTTTTTAAAAAAGATTTTTAAAGAATAGCTTATTGCATTTTAATATTTATATATAGGAAAATATTTAAAAAAAATTTGTTTAAAAAAAAAAAAAAAAAAAAAAAAAAAAATTATTGAATTTGAAAAAATAAATAAAATAATAATATTTTATTTTATTTTTTAAATAAAATTAATTTTAAATAAAAGTTAAATTTTTACTTTTTTTTTTTTTTTTTATAATAAAATTTTTTAATCAATAAAAACAACTTTATTAATCAAATCACATATTTAGTTAAATTAAAGAGTATATTTTTATATTAAAATTTTAGTAATTGTATTATTTCTAATAATTAATAGAGTAGTTTTTAAAAAATAGAGGAAAAATAGCTAAAATTAATTAATTTCAATATATTAAAATTTTTAATATATATATGTATATATAACAATTAATACTAATTTAAAATAAATATAAATATAAACATAGAAATAAATAAAAAATGAATTAATTAAGTTATTAATTACAAATAATTGACCAATAAACAGAAGATAAATAAACAGAATAAATCATAATATTAGATAATTTAAAAATCTATAAAATACCATAATAAATAAAGCTAAAATTAGAATAATATAAAAGCTTAAAATAATTATCAATATGCAAAACAAATTTATAAAATTTGGAAAACTTTCCGAATTTGCCTCAGCTAATACATTTAGAATTAAATAATAACAAAATAAACGGAAATTAAATAAAACATTTACTTCATTTAAAGCAATTAGAATTATTATCTCTTTAAAATAATTTTATTGACTCTTTATAACATATTAATCCTTTAAAATTTTTACCGAAATTAACTGAATTAATACTCTTGGGAAATTATATTTGTAAATTTAAAGAATATAGAACTTATATTTTCAAGAATATACTATAATTATTAATTTTAGATGATTTAAATGAAAATAGCGAATAAATTTAAACTGAAGAAATTGAAAATAATAATGAATAGAAATAGAATGATCAGACAAGTTAATAAAACAATGAATAAAATAATGATCCCCAAAATCAAAATTTGTAATAAGATTTAGAAAAATATGATGAAAATTACGAAAATTTAAACTAAGAAAATTAAGAAGAAGTTGAATATAAAATTCAAGAAAAATCAATAGATACAAATGAGAATGAAGAATTTTTAGAAAATTCCTAAGAAAATTTAGAAAATATTAATGAAGAATCATTCGAAGATAATAATGAAGAAAATGAAGAAGATATCGAAGAAGATCATGAATATTAATAAGAGATAGATTACTAAGAAAGTAGTGAATAAAAATAAAATCAAGAATACTCTAAAGAGGAATAAAGCTGGGATTAAATAGAAGATATAGAAGGTTCTTCTACAAATAATAAAAAGTAGAAATTAAAATGATTTTAATGTATTTATTTTATATGTTAACAAAAGTATATTAGTAATAAAGAAATAATTTATAAATAATACTGTTATTATCAAACATTTTCAATTGAAACTAATATTATTTTTATCAATAAAAATAAAAAAATATTTTAAATCAATATTAATACTATTTTTAAAAGGAAAAAATAAATAATTTATTTTATTTATATTGGTTTTTTTTTAAAAAAAAGTACTTTTTTGTAAAAAATATATATATTAATTAATTTTTTTCTTTTATATTTAAATTGTTTTTTATTAATTAAATCATTGTTTTAAATCCATTTTTTTATTAAGTTTTTGCTGTAAATAAAATATGTTATTACCTCTAATAAATATTTCTCCATATTTATTTTTTAATTCTGAATTCTCGAATTCCTCTGCTTATTATAATACTACATTCATTAAACCATCAAATGTTGCTAAAACACCTACATATTCGCTTCCATTATGTAACTTTACGCTTACTAATCTTCCCATTATCTATTTTAAAAAATCTGTTGGGTTTCTTTTTGGTTTGTTCATATATTTTATTTAAGTATTAATATTTTTTAATAAATATTAAATTTTATATAGATCTTTAAATATAATAAATATATATATCTTTTTTCTAATTAATTTATAAATAATATTTTTTTAATATTTAATATATATATATATATATATAATATTATTTATTTTTATGTTTTTTATTCATTAAATAGTGAAATTATGTTAATAAAATAATATTATGAACTCATATTGACTATATAATTTAATATATATAAAATAAATATCATAATATTTATATTATAAATATAAGTATAGAATTATAATTAACTATATTTATAAAATGCAATAATTTTTTTATGATTTATATATTATAATAATTTATAATTTACACAATAAAACTTTTATTACAAAATATTTAATAAGCAAGCAATCAAAATTTTAAAATTAAAATAACTTTAATTAATATATTAGAAAATAAATAAATTATTAACTCAAAATGATTAATTTTATTTATAAGAAAGAGAAAAAAATTATTTAATTTAAACTTTGTAAAAACAAAAAATTCTATTTATGTCTATTATATAAATATCGACTATAATTAAATGATAATTAAATATTTATATTAATGGAATTTGTTACTACAGACAATAATTAAATTATTTTAATCATTAATAATTATATTATAATAAAACCATAAAAATAAGAACTTGAAAAAAACTAGTTTTTTAAAATAGCTACTATGAATAAATTATTCAAGATATAGAAAAAATAAAAAACAATCATAAAAATATAAAGATTGAATATTTTAAAGCCTTATATATTAAAAACAATAAATAATTGATAATTATTAATAACTAAAATTTAGAAATAGCAATATAATAAATATAAATAATAATTTAAAATATAATAAGCTATTTTTATTTTCTTATGAAAACCTATAAAATAATAATTTTTATTTTATTAGAGATAATTTAAAAGAGTTTTATTATAAATATAAATCTATATATAATTAGATATATAATAAATAATAATAATAAAAAAAAAAGAAATATTTTATGTATATATAACTTTAAAGTAAATTAAAATTAATATATATAATTAATATTTTTTATAATTTATTTTAAAAACTAAAATCTTATTTATAAAGTATTTTATTTAATTAAAATTAAAACTATATTTCTAAAAGTAAATGGAAAATGTATTTATTTAAATTCCAGAAATTTATCCAAAAATATTATCTTAATTTGAAATTATAAATCAAAACATTTTTGACTCTTTTTAAACATACTAAATAAAAACAAAAGAAAAATTTTATATATTAACTATTCGAGAAAACAATTTATAAAATTAAATATAAGAAGAAAACTTAACAAATTTATATTTAGATTTACAATATTCACCTTATTAGTACTTACATTAATTCCCTATTCTCACAAAATATAATGAATATACTTATAAAACATAAAAAAGTATAATTAGACTTATTTAAAATACCCCTAAAAGTCGGTTAACTTAAAATAACATTGAATTATTCGGATAAATAGGTGAAGTTCTTGGAAAACAGCAACTTATAATGCAAAAATATAAAAATAACTACATTTAAACTCGAGAAAATAATTCAACTTGGGATTTAAAAAATTTCCTTTAATTAAAATGCAAGACAAAAAATATAAAGGATATAGAAATACTTTTAATAGTGAACTTTTTTTTAGAAAAATATGAAGAAAAAGTTCAGCCTATTAAAAAGAATCTTCCTCATGAAATAATACATGGAGATTTTAATGAATATAATTTGCTTTTTTAACATGAAAGGCTATCAGGTATAATAGATTTTAATGACATGGTATTTTCTTGTCGTATTTTTGATATTGCAATATGTATTGCTTATTAAATATTAATAAATAATAATAATATACAAGAAACAATTGATAAAATAATTAAAGGCTATACAAAATACATTAATCTTTCGAAATAAGAAATGTTAATGCTTCCTTTTTTGATTGGGTGTAGATTAAGTACTACTTGTATTATTGCAGCAGAAAAAAAAGTACTTTTTCCAAATATTGCATATTTTTTTAATTCTTCTGAGAGAGCAGAAATTACAATAAAAAAATATTTTAGAATTATCCATGTCGTTTTTCCTGATTTTATTTAGGATTCTTAAAATTTATTTTTAGATTGTAGTGGTAATTTGAAGGTTTTTGGAAGTATTTCTAATCAAAATTAAAAAAAATATTTTGATATTTGGAAAAAGCATCTTCCGGATGAAATCGAAGAAGTATATTTTATCAAAAATAAGGATTGTTTGTATAAAATTATTGAAATTTTAGAAAAATAAAGAAAAAGTTTTTATATAGGTAATGAAAAAAATATTTAAAATTAAATCTATGTCGAATAAAATGAAAATTCCATTGTTTTTTTAAGTAATTTTATTATTCAAAATCAAGTTTTAAACTGGAATTTAATCGTAGATGGATATCTGCCTTTTTGTAATGATGAAATTCTTAAAGAGTTACTCATATTAACTAAATTAAGGTAAAATAACTTAATTATTTTTAACGAAACTTTTAGTGGGTTCGGTAGATTGGGAATAAATTATATTTTTTGGGGATTCTAAAGAATAAATTTTGTACCTGATATTGCTTTTTGGGAAGGAAATTGTGACTTTGGATGTGTTTTGTTTTGCAAAAAAGGGCTTTTGGATGATTTTAAAGAAATTATGGAAAACATTTAGGCTTCTTAGAATTAGATAATTTAAATTTGTGAATTTCTAGAGGTTTGGGAAGAATTTAATTTGAGTTCTAATATAAAATAATAAGGTGATTTATTTAATAGACTTATTTTAGAATAAAAATTAATATAAAAATGGGAAATTTAGGGATTATATTGGAGTTTAGAAATAGATACTTATTAAGATATATTTGTGTAAAAAATGAAAGAAAGATAAATTTTATGTATGTAAAATAATAAGAATTAAATAGATATTTTACCTCCTTTATTTATTTAGAAAACGGATGTAGAATATATATTTAATTAGATTTGTGATATTTTAAAATTTATAAATCAATGAAATTTGTTGTTGCTATATATTATTTTATATAAATTATAGATACAAAAATATTATAATTTATTTATTTTCTTTTACTAAAAACGATGTAATTAAAAATTTTAGAAATAAATATTCTTAAAATTAATTATTATATAAAAAGTATATTATATATTATTATTATATATATATATTTATATTTTGCAATTAAAAAATAAAAGTACTTTTTTAATCTAAAAACTCTTTTTATTTTTTCTAAATATTACTAATATACATAATATATAAAAATTTGTTAAAATAAAAAAACTATCTAATGAAAGATCTTTTTGATGATAATAATAAATATTATAGATAAAGTTAAGATTGTCCTTTAAAAATATGTTAGCCATTAGGATTATCTTTCTTATAAGAAAACAAAAGAAAAGGAGAAGATATAGTTGAATTAGATAAGAGAAAGTTCCAAAGAAAGAGAAATTCTAAACCAATAAGTGCAATATTGAAGGAAAAAGATAATCTATTAGAACAACTAACTTATAACAAAGTAAGTAACAGACAAGTAGATGATAAATTAATCGAAAAGTTATGCCAAGAAATTCCAAAATAATAAAAATAATAATAATTTTCAGATACAGAATACAAGAACTCATATGAAAATTTACGAAGAGATGAATTTAGAGAAGCTCGTGCAGAAATTTATGATAAAGTAAAAAAAAAAAAAAAAAAAAATTAAATAAAAAAAAAAGATTGAATTAGAATAATATTAAGACTTGAAAGCACTAAAATGTCAAAATTTATTGAATTTATCGAAAGGATTTATTAAAAAAGAAAATTAATTATCTTAATATTATCATGTCTTTGGAACTTTTGAACATATTTCATATTTAGAATACTTAAAAAGAATTTGTGAAGAATAATTATCGACTTCAATATTAAAGGTTTGGCTACCGGAATCAGAAAAGTTAAGAGGTTGGGAATATAATTAAAAATTTAAAAAGGATCTAGAGGTTTTTGTGGAGAAATTAGAAGAAATAAAAAGTGAAGAATTAAAGGAATTTATATAAAAAAGTGAAGATAAAATAAAAGAAACTGACAGTAATTACGAAGGTATTGAACTATATTTAGGTTTAAGAAGTGTTTCAGGAAAAAATGGTTATTTTGAATAAGAAAAGTAATGCTAAAAGAAACTTTTGATTGATTTATGTTTAATTTGTTAATTAGTAGATGAAGGAGGAAATTGTGTATTGAAATTTTATAATAGTTTTTAAAATAAAAGCCTTGTTTTACTGTTTATATTTTATAAAATATTCAAAACTACAGTGATGTGTAAACCAAGAACTTCTTCACTTTTATCTAATGAAAGGTTTTTAGTTTGTTAAGGATTAAAAAAAGATTTTGCGAGATAAATTGGAAAGATATTAGTGGATAAATTCGATATTTTATAAAAAGAAGATTTTTTGTGCTGTGAATTAAAACATATGACTTAAGATTAGAAATTTTGTGATAGTTTTATTGAAAAATTCATGAAAAATATGGTAAAAGTTTAAACTGAGTTTTTTGATTGTTTGGAAGTTTTGAGTGGGAATTATACAGAAGTGATTAAATAAGAACTAAAAAATGTTTTTTCGTAAATTTATTATAAAGATATTGTTTAAAGTATGAATGTTTCTGATAAAACTCTAAAAAAAGAACTTGGAATTAAAAAATAAGAATTAGATGAAGTTATTAAAGAGTTTGTTGAAGAAAATTAAAATGAAGAAAGAGTAACAAAATAAGAAGATGAAAATTAAGAAGATCACGATTAAATTTATTTTTCAGAAGGTAAAAATTCTCTTTTGGAAGGTTTGCAAAAAGTTAGAGATGAAAATGATGAAATAGAAAAAGTAGAATTAGAAAGAAGAAAAAAAGAAGGAGAAAAGAAAAATGAAGTCGTAATTAATCAAATAATTAAAAGAGACCTTAATTAAGTTTAAGAAGATCTTAGTAATATTTAAATTATTAGATATCAAACAATTAAGAAAAGAAAATGATTTTTTTTTTTTTTTTCATTATATATTAATTTTTTCGATTTTTTTTTATGTATCTTAATAATCTTTCATAAATTTTTATAATTCTTCATTGCTTTTTTTATTTTTTTCTTCTAGGTTCTTCATTATATCCTTATATTAAACACTATTATTATAAAATTAATTTGTAATAGTAAAAAATAAAAATACTTCATAAATTCTTCTTTTGCATATTATATTGCTTCATTTAATTTATCAAATCCTGTTCCTTTTATAGAACTAACAGCAACAACCTTAAAATGTATATATATTTTTTTTTTTCAATTAATTTAAAAAAATATAATTGTACCTTTAATTAATTATAAAATTCATCTAAACTAAGAACCATAGATTTACTTAAAGTAGAAAGATAATTATCATAGTATTAAAATTCATCCTTTTTATTATAAAAAATAAAAATTTAAACTATAAATGTATACCATCAATGTTTAATAATCTTAAATCCATTAAAATATTTTATCTTTGTCAGACACATCTTCTTTATTAAGGACTAAAACCATTGGAAGTTTCATTTTATAGAAAATACTACAACAAAACATCATATTGCTCATAAAACTATTTGGGTTTTGACATCTTGCTAGATCAATAACATATAATAATACCTTTATTATAATATTAATTTATTTTGTTTTAAAAATGCATATAAATTAATTAATACTGTAGGCATAGAGTATTATAAAGCTTAAGTTATTATACTACCTGAAGCGCTCCAGGTAAAAACTTCTATTTATCCTGGGGTGTCTACAACTACATATTCAGATAAATTTGGTAAATTTTCAATGTTTTAAATTACTTTATCTATTTATGCGCAATATAAATTTAAAGCTGTCATAATTGCTCCATTAGGACCTAATTAATGTTCTTTCATTAATTTTTTATAGTCTATTGTTTATCTTATATCATTGTTTGGAGTATATGGTAGAAATTATACTGCTGGATCAAGATTTAATATATATGATGGATCACCTTTTTTGTATAAAAAGTTCTCTACTAATTTCTTTTTGTTTTTTAAAAAATTATAATTATTTTATATATTTTACTTAGACAAATGTTGTTTTTCCACTACCAGCCATACCTATTGTTAGTAAACAACATCTTTTTGTATTTATTTATGGTTATTCAGTATTCGCTTATGGCTATTCAGTATTTGCTTATGGTTATTAAGTATTTTACATTTATTTTATTTTTTAGATTAATATAAATTTATTTTTTATATATAATTTTTGTTTTCTAATAAAAATTATTTTTAATTAGATTTCTTAAAAATAAATTAAATATATTTTATGTTGTTTTTAGTTTATTTTTCTTATTTAGTAAATCAAAATATTTTTAGTAAAAATAATTCATTATTACTTATTAAATATTTTATATTTAAACTATTATTAAATAAGTTTTTATTTTATTATAACTAATTCTAAATTTATTAGATTATTTTTTATTAAAAAAAAATGTTTAATTGATATTGGTTAATATTCATATTTTTTAATTATTATTACGTTATTTTCTTTTATTGAATTTTACTCATAAATCATACATCATTAGTTTATTTATAACTAAAAATAGATTATTTTTTATACATTTTTATATAAAAAAATATATTGACTATATTTTTATAAAAATACTTATTTTAACTTTTTTTAATATAAAAACAATAATATGGGTTAAAAAAGGAGCTTAAATAAAAATCATATAACTAAAAAAAAAATAGTAATAGATTTTAGATGAAAAGTAAAAATGATTAAAATAAGAAATTTAATTTATATTTTATATATTTAAAATCTATAATAAAATAATTTTTTAAAAGTATTAATAAGATTATAAAAATATTGCTGCTTTAATGTTTTTATTTTATTTTATTTTTCTTAAAATATAGTTAAATAAAAAAAGGCTGTTATCTGTTTTATTGAACTTATTATTTTATTGAGTTTTTAAAAATAATTGCATTAAAAATAAAAAAACTTCAGAATATGTAATTTTTTTGTGTTTATAAAAAAATATTAAAAAATTCAAATAAAAATTAAATGCAAAATAATAGAAATTTAATGTAAGTTATTTATTAAACAAACTATAAAACAAATCGAAAATCTATCCGAATATACATAAACAAAACAAAAATAAATAAATTATATAAACAATAATTAAATTTATCTAAAATAAATTTATAAAAAAAAAAATAATATATATTATATTTACAAATAAGTAAATTTTTTTTATGATAAATACATATATATAAAATTAATTTATAATTTTTAATAAATTAAAATAATTTTTATCAATAAATAATTAATTTAACTTTTTCTTTTATTTTTTTATTATAAAATACATTCGTATTATGTATCACTTTTTTCAACCTTGTTTCTATGGCGAGTTGATATTTTTAAATGTAAAATATACTTTTCGAAAAATTAATTGACGATTTCAATAATAGAAAAACAAACAATCGAATAAAAGGTTTTATATAAATTAAAATTTAAATTTAGAAAGATAAAAGGCCAATTTTTTGAATTAAAAAGTCTTTATTGGTTTAAATAAAAAAAATATTGAAGCAATAAATATTTAAAAAGAAGAAAAAGTGGATTTAATAAAATGCCATTTGAAAAAACTGGAGATTATAAATTAATTTTTTAGTTAAATTTATAAAATTATTTTAATATTTTTTTTTTTAATTTAAACATTACGATTTTTTTTGTTATTAGTTTATAAGATATTTTAGTCTTTGTTAAACTAAAATCTAATTAAAGAGAATATTGCTTTTGAAATATAATTATTGAAAATACTGTTTTTATTTTTAAACGTTTTTAAAAAAGTTAAGTTTAATTAAAACATTTATTAATTACATTCAGTTTTAATAACTAAAAATTGAAATTTTAAATTAGTAAAAATAATAAAAAATTTTAAGTGATAAAAAATTAGATTAATAATAAAAACTGTATTTAATATTTATTTACAATTCATTATTAAATAATATATATAAATATTATAATTATAAAATATTTAAAGATAATTCTCTTAAAAAAATAAAATATTATTAAATATTTTTATCTTTTTTTTAAAAAAAAAAAAATATGAAAAATAATCAAAACAATTTTTCTTTATATTAAAGAATATATGTAAACTCAATATTCGAAAATTTAGATTCAAATAATGAAAAACATTTATAATTAAAAAAAGTTATGAATTAAATAAACGAGAAAGTATATATTGAAGAGCAAAAAATTATACAAATATTATAAGAAATAAATAAGAATATTAATTTAGAAAAAATAGTACTTTCAGAGCTTATTTAGTTATACTAAAGATTAAATTTAATTCCCGAGAATTTCGAGAAAAATTAAAGTGTGATTGCTTTTTTAGATAATTCAACAATATTTTATAATTGCAAGAATCTTTTAAAAGAATTAAAATATGAAGATCCGAATGAAGAAAGCAATAACATAATTTAACTTTGTAAATTAAAGTATGGGCTTAACTTGGAAATTAATTCAAGAATTTGTATTGATAATTATACTAATATGTAAAAAAAAGTCCATAGAAATTTATGGCTTTGGGTTTAGGATCAAAAAACTAAATCTAACTAAAAGGGACTTTTGGATATTTTAAATAATGAAAAAATAGATTAACTTTTGGAAAAAATTACTTTTAAAAAAAAAGTATTTACTAGTCCCTAAAGAAATAATTGTTTATAAATTTTAAATTTTTTTATTAAAGATAATTAATCGTTTCTTGATTATTTAAAATAAACCAACTAATATTTTAGGTAATTTTTAAATTTATTTTAATTTTATTTGATTTTTTTAAAAAAAGAGCTGCTTCTATTTGCATTTTTTATTTTGAATTTGAAAAAGCTTTTAATATTTTATAAGAAAGTAAAGAAGAAAACGAAGAATTAACATTTATAAGAAGTATTATCTTTGGTTTGAAAAAAGTTTAAGAAGAAATAAAGAAAGATGAGAAAATTAGAGTTCTTTTTGAGGAAAAAGAGGCAACTTTTGATGATCTTTAAGCTGAAGAGAAAATCACATATAAATAATTTTGGTTTTAGATTGGCTTTTTAGCGGAGTTTTTGGATAGTTTTTAATTTACTAATCCTTATTTTAAGGCTATCTAAGTTTTTTTATCTTTTAAAGAGAATGAAAATAAAATTCAAGAAATTTTAAATATTGAGGATTTAGAATATTTTGATAAATTAGGAATTGCAATAAGATTTTTGAATTAGAAAAATCTGAAGTAATATTTAAACGATATTATGGAAAAAAATGAAGGAATATTAGATTTTCTTGTACTTTTAGGAAAAAGCGATGAATAAGTTATAAATATAATGCAAAAATACGTAGATATAACTAGAGATATATAAACTGTAGGCCTTCTTTCTGCAATATTTATATTTCTAGGCTACGAAAATAAAGCTTAATTAGAATAATGGTATAGTAATTACAAAGGATTAATGGGAAGAATGTGTTTATTTGAAGAACGAAATGAACTGGATAAACAATATAGAGATTTATTAGAAAACTAACCTATATAAGAAAAATAATAAATTGATGAGTGTAAAATTTCTATAGCTTGTTCTTTTTGTAATGCATCGTTAGATTATTAAAAACAACTTAATAATATAGTTCAAAAACGTAATAGAAATTATGCAAAACTTTCCTAAGCTAAAAAACCGACTATTGATGTTTGTCCTTCTTGTTCAACTTTATTAACTGTTTGTAGTGTTTGTTTGCTAGGATGTGATGTTATTAATCCATATAATTAATTAGGAAATAATAAAAGGTAAATTAGTAATTAATGTTAAGTTGAATTACTTAAGATTGATGATGGAATTGTTTGGTGTTAATAATGTAACCATGGAGGACATTTTAAACATATTATTGAGTGGTTCTAAGATTATGATAAGTGTCCAGTTAGTAATTGCTTATGTAATTGCAATGAAATTTGATTTTTTAAAAATATATATTTATTATATGTACATTTTCTTCATTAAATAAAAATGGTATAATCAATTTTATTTTATTTAAATTCCTTTATTAATTTTAGTATGTCACGATTATTTAATTTTTTAGAATTACTATATTCTATTTATATACTTAATATAATTTTAAACATTAATTCACTATTTGTTGATTTTTATATATAAAGAAAGTTTTTTAAAAAAGCATATTTAATTGATAATTACTTTGTTTGAAGAAATAAATAGAGAGATGTTAATAATTTTTGTTTTGTTTTTAGATATATATTATTATTATTGTATTTATTTTAATATAATTATAAATATATATATAATTATTATTATAATTATTGATTTATTTGTTTTTTATTTTTTCACAATCTTAATTGTTAATTAAACCTTTTTTTATAAAAAAATTGTTAAAAATTAACTTTTATATGTTTTTATTTTACTCTGGATCTCTTTTTAATACTCTCTACGCTTTTTATAATACTTCCATAGTTTATCTTATATTTTCTCTCTCTTCAGCAATATTAGAAGGCTTAAATTTAAATTTAAAAAAAAATTAAAAATTATATATAAATTACTTCCTATATTGAACTTAAAGAACTTTCATTTCTCATAATTTCATTATATATTTAGAATTATAATTATTCTTGAGCAGCTTTAACTAAGAAAAATCCAATTGCTTTAGGAATAGAATCTCTAACATTTCTAATTATAATATTATAATAAACATCAATTCTTGATCTTAATTCGTTAATAAATGTTTTTTCTGAATCAATTTAAGTCTATATTTCTCTATTTTATTATTAATTAGGGTTATTATTATTAACTTATGTCTATTTATTTGATTATATAAAGTCAAAAAAAGAGAATTTTATACCTATACTAATTTGGTTTTATGTCCTAAATAACCCATATCACTTGTGAATAAATAACCTTGTTCAGATTCTATAATAGAAATTACAACTTCCCTTGATTTATCCCTTTACTGAAAAATAAATAAATTAATAAATTATTATATAAAAATTAAAGAAAATTTACCTGTTGTAAAACTTTGCTTGTAATTTCAGAAATTTCATCCATGACTGCAGGAAAACGAGAAAATATTTTTCTCAAAAGCTTTCCAGCTAATCCTTCTAAATAATTATAACATTAAGTTACACATTCTAATGCAGGATCTTTAAGTCTTTCTAATTAAGGATTAATTAAATACAAGAAAGCATCAATAGAAGGAAAACCGGGAATAGAATCACCTTAATGCAACTAAATAGCAATTTAAATATCTCTGTCAGTATAATTTTTAGTTGCTTAATAACCTTTTTAAATTTAATCTTCATATAATTCATTAAACTAAAAAATAAATAAAATAAAAGATAAGATAAGAAATAAATACCATCATCTTAATAACCGCTCCTGCAGATAATTCTTATTGAATATCAGTTCTTCTTTGATCATATTTTCCTTTAATTGAGTTTTTGAAATTTTCAGTAAAATCAGTGATCATGGTCCATATAAGTTACATTTTATCCTTTTATTCTACTGGTAAAGAAGGTCCCAAATCTCTTAATCTATCTTCACATTCCTTCAATTTATCTTTAATTTCATTTATTATTGTTGGCAAAAATCTTCTTATATGAATAAAGAGAACATTAGAAAGTTTTTAAGTCAAAGCCTTTGTTCCAAGATGTTTAGGATCCATTTTTTAATACACAGGATGTTCTTTGAAAAATTTATCTTCCTCTTCAATTGCTTTTTTGACTCTTTTTTTCTATTCAATATCTTATTAACTTCTATTTACGACTCCTACAAAACCTAATTTTAAAGGAATATCGATACCCAAAATCATTCTTTCGGCATTTGTTCCTTTATCCATTATATCTAACTTTGTTATTACACCAATTGTTCTGTTTCCGTCTGGATCTACTTATCTAGCTAATTAAAGACCATCTGAATTTGAAATATCTTAATTTCCTGGAATAACACATAGAATTATTGTACGCTCATCTTTTATATATGTCATAGCCATGTCTTTTGTTATTTATTCGATATTTTAGGGATGATCTGAATCTTTCAATGGAATTCTCGTTATTCCTGGTAAATCTATAATTGTTAAATCTAGTACATCGTTCGAATATACAGTCATAATAATTGGAATATTCACTATTCCTTTTTTCTTTCCAGCTACTTAGTCTGTATAAAGATCAATTTATTCTCGAACTTTATCAAAGTCATCAAATTTTTTGGTTTTGTCATTATCAAAAACGGCATAAGGTTTTATTTATCTCTCATCTTTTTAATATTTTTTTAATGATAAATATTTTTATATTATATTTTACTCTCTGGAACATGTACTAATCTTAATTCTAAAGGTCTTCTTGTTACAACACCCTTTTTTTGTTTAATTTATTTTGCTTATTTTATTTTATTATTTTTTTACAGATCCTCTAGGCAAAAAATCTAGTCCAACTACATTTTCTAACAATGATGATTTTCCGGATGATTACGATCCTACAACTGCTATTCTAGGAAGCTATATATATTACTAAAGACCACAATCTCTTAATTCATCGACAATATTAATTAATTTTCGCAAATTATCAAATAAAGAATCAGTTTTTAATTCTTTTTAATCAGCCATTAAATATTCTTAAATATTTTATTTTTATTTTGGATAGGGTTGTTTTTTTGAAAAATTATATATATTTATTTATATACTAATTTGTTTTATATTAAATTTTTTCCTATTGTATAATTTTTATTTTCTAAAATTTATTTAAATAAAATAATAAATAGAATTTTTTAATTATTAATAAAATTATATATTAAAAAAAAAAAAATTAATATATATTAACTTATATTTATAAAATAAAAATTTAAATAGATTGAATATAAAATTTATAAAAAAATATATATTGATATATATTCTAATATAATATTGATAATAATATTTAATAAATAAAATAATAATAATAATAATAATAATAATAATAATAATAATAATAATTTTAATATTAATAATAATAATTATATATTATATAAAAATTAAAAATATTTTTTCAAAATATTTATATTAATAATATCAATAATAATTTTTTTATCAATTAAAATTAATAAAAATATATTTGTAATTTATATTTTAATATTTTAATTCTAAGATTACTTATATTACTTTTTTTTATTCTTTTAATTTTTTATTTATCTTGATTTATTATCTATAATTTATTATCTTTATTTTCATTTTTTAATTTTTTTTTTTATTTTATTCTTTAATATATATAATTTTTAATTTAAATGTATATTTTATTTAATATTAATAATTTTTATTATTTTATCTTTTAAATATTTTTTTATATTTTTATATTAAAAATTTATTATTAATTTAATTTTTTAATTTTTTTCTTAATTATTTTAATATTAATTTATTTAAATTTCGAATGATTTACTTTTAATTTTTTTTTTTTATATTCATCTTAATTTTTTATTTTATTTTTTCATAGTTTTATTAATTAAATGCATTTTATATTTTTTAAATTTGAGCTAAATATTAAATTATTTACATAATAATTTTAATTTAATAATTTTTATATATTAGAATAGTTTTTTCATTAATATAATAAATAAAGTTTATTTATTAGCTAGATAAACTATGCTTTTTACTTTTTTTAAATGATTAAAATAATTTATATTAATAATATGTATTTTATTATTATGTAAATAATATTTTATTGATTTACATATTATTGTATATATGTATTTATATAAACTATTATATTTTTTAATTTCATAAGTTTTTCTAAATTTAAATAAATTAATTATTTTTATTTTAAAAATAAATCTTATAAAATTTATAATAAATTCATTATTATAAATTTTGAAAGATATAATAAGTTTCTTAATAAATTAAATTTTTAATACGAATAATTATAAACGCATAAAATATTAGTATTTATTAATAGGTTCTATTTAAATAAAATTATTAATTTTAGATTATATCGCATACCATAATTTAAAAAACTATACATTTTTACAGATAAGTATTTTGTTTTTATATAGAAAAATACATATTCAATACATATTTCATAATTTATATTAATTTGTATTTAATGAAACTTCGTCATCCATTTCGTTTAAAAATTCAAATTTACCAAATTATTCCTATTCCTTAATAAGGTTAAGTTCCTCATCATTAATTTCTACACTTAAATCATCTATCTTTTCTTCATCTTTTTTTGAATTAATGTGCTTTTTATATGCATTCCATAATTCGAAAATCTTTGCATTATTTTATTGGTCTTTAAGATTTTTTTCTTTATCAACATAAATATCAGTAACTTCAGAAAATTAATTTTATGTCAATTATTTTAAACTACCATAACAATGATTACACTAAATTTTATGATTCTAAAATTGGAAAATAAATAAATATAAATAAATAAATAAATAAATAAATAAATAAATAAATAAATAAATAAATAAATAAATAAATAAATAAATAAATAAATAAATACATTTATAAAAAATTCTCCTTTTCCAACAATTTCAACTAATTCCATACTTTCTTACAAAGAATTTAGCTTGATAATAAGGAAATATTTAGTAATAACATCATCTTAAATACTTTCATCTTATAAAATTTTGATATTTTTTTTTCCTTTTTATTTTAAAAAAACATTTATTTTATTGACAAAGTTTTCAACACTAGTTCCCCAAGGAATATTATTTATTAAAACCGAATGTTTATAATCTGCATCATCAAAATACATAGTTTCCATCATATTATAAACCCCAAAAACTCTTACATCAGGTAATAAACATTTATTTTTATCCTCGTTTTTTTTAAACTTTATCATTGCGTATGATCTGTTTAATTTTTTATTGTTCACTACTTCAATATTTTTTAGTATTTTTTATGTTTTAAGTAGCATTTTATTTAGTTTATCTTCATTTATTTCATTACTATTTTCAATTTTTTCTTCTTCTTTTTTAATTTTTTTTCCTTTTAAATTTTTCATATACTCTTCTACTTCTTCGAAAAGTTAATTGGGATCTTTTTCTTCTTGTTACTTTAACTCGAAGAAGTCGCTATAATTATAAAACTTTATTTCTTCGATTTCTCCGAATGTTTTTTTTATAAATTCTAAAATAGATTGAGTGTATAAAGGCGTTTCGTAAATGTTATATCTGAGATTATATACATAAACCCAATTTGATTTCTAAGAAAAATCATTTTTTTCAGATTATTCTTATTAAAGTTTGACTATCTCTTAACTAATTTTTTAGTTTCGGTTGTTTCTACCATATTTATTTATTTATTGAGTTTTTTCTTCATTTAATTTTTACATTTTGAGGTTTTCTAAAAAGTTTTTTTCCTCTTCAAGATTTAAAAAAAAATCTAATTCATGATTTTTCTACACAATAACATCTTATTATGTATCATCTATCAAGTTATGCTCTTATGATTCCAAAAATTTGAGGTCTTTTTAATAAATTTTTTATTAAAAAGTTTTTGAAGGATCCAAAACAAAATTTTCTTAAGGAAAATCATCGTCTTATAAAAATTTATCTTCTTGGAAAAGAAAAGAATGTAAGGAAAGATCAAATTAATCATTTTTTTAAATCAATTAATTTTTATGATGAAACAAAATATTTTTTTTATTAAATTCAAATTACGTTATTTTCTCAAATTATAGTTAAATTTGGGAATCTTATTAAGTTTTTTAATACTTTTCTTCAAGTTCATTTAATAAAAAAGTTGTTTTAGGCAGATTAGATTCTTTGAAAACATCAAATTAAGCTATTTTATTTTTAACTTCTTAGTTTTGTTCATAGTCTTTAACAGAATTAGTAAAAAGATTTATATTCAAATCTGTAATATCTATTTTTATAAATTACTCGAGTATTTTAGAATGTTCTTCTTTCAGAATTTTCTATATTTATCTTAGTAAATATTCCTCGTGATGTTTTTTTAATTAAGGTGTTTTTGATGATAGCATTTTCTGTTTAAAATAATCTACTATAAACATTAATTTTTATATATTATCGAATGGTAATGTTTGGATGCAACTTAATACAAATTTTTATAAGTCTTATTATCTTTAAATTAAATTTTCTGATAAATTAAATTAAGTGTATTTTGTCAATTGTTTTTATACTTGAATGCTTTTTTCTTCTTTTTTCGGTTTTTTTTATTCGGATTTCTCTAATATTTTCTCAAACTCTTCTGAAAAATCGCTTAATTCATCTTCGTTTTCTAGTTCTACCTATTATATTGTGCCTTCATAGGGAAATTCGAAATCTTCTTCCCATTCTTCATCTTCTTAATCAAGATTTATTTTATCTACTTGGATATTTAGATTTGATTTTTTGTTTTAGTTTGAAAAATATTAGTAAGGAATATATCTTTGTTAGAATTTTTAAAATAAAAATTAATTTTTGTAAGATATTTGTTTTAATATATATTTGAACATTTTTTATTAATTTTCTTTTTTTATTATTTGATATTTTTTTTTTTATTTTTATTCTTTTTTTATTTTTTTTAAGTTTTATATATTTTTTTAACAAAGAAAAAATATATTTTATTATTAAAAAATAATTATTAAGATTTGTATTAAAAAAAAATGTTTTCCTTCTAAAATATGTTTATGCAACAAAACCCAAATAAACCACTGCCTGATACATAAGAAAAGTTATATATATCCGCATTAGCATTAATAAAGATGTTAAAAGTAAAAAAAGAAAAAAAAAAAAATTAAAAAAAATCAAAAAAAGCATTGTCGTGCTGGTGTTCCACTAGAAGTAATGGGACTAATGTTAGGATAAATAGTAGATGATTATAAAATTAATGTAGTAGATGTATTTGCAATGCCCTAAAGTGGTACAAGTGTTAGTGTAGAATCAGTAGATCCAATATTTTAATAATAAATGTTAGAATTATTACAATAAACCGAAAGAACGGAAATGGTAGTTGGATGGTACCATTCTCATCCTGGCTTTGGTTGTTGGTTATCGAATGTAGATTAGAATACGTAGCATAGGTAATTATTTGCAGATCCGGATATATTTTTATTTATTTTATTTATTTAAAAATTAGTTTTGAGCAACTTAATCCTAAAGCAGTTGCTTTGGTTATTGATCCTATTTAAAGTGTTCGTGGAAAAGTAGTTATTGATGCTTTTAGGTTATGTAATCCTTTAGATGTATCAGTAGGTTAAGAATATAGATAAACTACAGGAAATGAAGGGCATTTAAATAAACCAGGGTTAGAAGCAACTTTAAGAGGTTTAGGTTTATAATATTATTCGATTAACATTTGCTTTAAAACTAATGATTTGGAAAATAAAATGCTAAACGATTTATATAAAAAAAAATGGGTTCATTGTCTTGAAAATTAATAAATATGTAAATGTAGTGAAAAAAATGTTATCGATATGTAAAACATGGCTAATTTTGCGAAAATGTATCACAAAAGAATTTCCGAAGAAATTAATTGTAATAATAAGAAATAACTATCGATTAAAAATACTGGAAAAATTGATCCAAAAAAACATTTGATAGATCTTTCAGATGAAATGTCAGAAAATAATTGCTATTAGATTCTTACTAATATGGCTAATATATAATCATTTTGATTTTTTTTTTTTTTTTTTTGAAAAATATTAATTGTATATCAGCTTTTTAAATTAATAATTAAAAAAAAAAATAATCCTTTTGATTATTTAAGATTTAATATATATTGTTTTTGTTTTAATTTAATCTATTATAGATTATTTTTTTTTTTTTAAAAAAAAAAAAATAGTTAAAAATAAAATAATTTTTTAAATTATAATATTTTAGAAGCAAATACATTTTTATATTTACTAATATGTTTTTATTTTAAATAAGTTTTAATCTTTATTAAATAAACACAATAAAACAACAAAAACTTCTAGAAATAAATTTTTTAATCAAATTCACAATTTAAGGAAAATAATTTATTAGAAAATATAAAAGTATATTTCCTACTATGGAATTTATTATAAAATATAATTCTTTTATATAAAAAAAAATAATTATTTGAAATTTGGATTATGTCTAATGGGAAAGAATTTTAATTTATCTAAAAATTATTTTAAAAAATAATTTATAAATATATATATATACTTAACCATTATTATTATAGATATATATTTATTATAATGCTTATATGAAAGCTAATTTATATAACTATAAAAATTAAATAAAAAGGACATTAATTTATATATTAAAAATGGAAAAAATTAAAGTTTAAAAAGTAATTTGAGATAAGAATTGATTTAATGAACGAATTTAGCAAATAAGAAAAATATCAATTATAAAAATTTAAAAAACTTATTTATTAAGAAGAAATAAAATTGAAGTGTAAATTCTTATTTTAAAAAAATAACTAAGATTTTTGTTGTTGTCTTGTCATAAATTTTGTTTTAATTTTTTTAAAAATAAATTAAAATTAAAGCATATGTTTTAATATTATCAATTATATTAAAATTGCTTTATATCTTTATAATTAGTGAAATTCTTAATTATTTTAGAAAAAATATATATTGAAAATATTATATATTTTTTTATATCTTTTTATAATAAATTTTAAAATGAAATAAGTATTATGATTATTTAATGTTGTTTTTAAAAATATGATGAATAATATGATTAATCATTTATTGGAGAATGCTAAAAGTCAAATATTAAAATGAAAAAAATTTCAAACTAAAATAAATTGGAATATAATAATAAGAAATTAAAATAGTATTTATATTAAATAAAATTTATATAAAATCTAATATATATTTATAATAAATCTAAAGATATGTTTTATTCGATAAACAATATTCCCTAATCGTTTTTATTTAATTATTTTTTTCTTATTACTATAACATGTAATAAAACTTTTTTTTTTCTGAATATTAATTAGCCATGGATAGTTTATAGAATAAATCTAGAAAAAAACATTGTTAATGTAATGACGTCTTGATTTTATTTAAATTATAAGTAATATAAATTATATATTAAAAAGTATTTATTTTTTATTATCTTTTAAAATTATTTGAATCTAATTTATTTTATTTATAAATTGTAAAATAAAAAAATAAATTTATGTATATTTATATTTAAAATTAAATATATAATAAGTTCTATTTTATTTTTTTCTTTAAATTTTATAAAGAAATATATATTTATTATTTAAAGAATTTATTTTAATTTTTTTATTTATTATATATTAAAAAAATATCATATATTTAAATTTGAATAATGATAAATATATATTTTTATTCATACGAACAACTCTTATTTAGAGAAATTTCTAATTTTGTTAGTTGTTTTGGTATTTTATTGTAATTTTTAATCATTATTTATCTAATTTATACCAAATTAATTATTTAAATAAAAGTTGTTATTATTTTAATTTTATATGGCTGAAATATTACTTGCATTAAATTTTTCACTCTAAACAGTATCAAAATCATCTGAAATAAAAGTATTTTCTATTACATTAGGGTCTAAAACATTTTTCGTTCTTTACTTTTTATTTCCTTATTCTAATAAATTAAATTCTTTATTATGTTATATATATTAATTAGTAGTATTTTTTACAGGAGCTTAGTCATTAATATTTCTATTTTACTTATTATCATCGACTAAATTTCCTTTTAAATTCAATTATTACTTTTTAATTTATTATTAATTATCTTGTAAAGTATTATTATTATTTTATTATTTTTACTAAAATTTATTATTTTATTATAAATTAAGTTAATTTTATTGTAAAATCTATTCTTGTTGCTCTTATTTCTTTTTATAATTTTATTCAAGTAAAACATCTTCATCAGAATCATTTTTTTAATCTGAATAATTAAGAGCCTTTAAATTTAAATTTTTATTGTTTTATTATTAAGAATATTAAGTAAGTTTTTCAATAAGTGCATTTTTATTTTCTAAATCTTATTAGATAATGCTTATGGCATTATTCAAATAATCATTATTTTATTCTAACATTTAATTTTTATTTTTCAATTTTTCAATTTCATGTACATAATCATTATATATTTTGGCATTTAACTCTTCTAATTAATTGACTAAACAATGGTTTGCTTATTTTAACATAATTTCTATTTCTTAATATTAAGCTTTGTATTATTAATTTTAATATTCTAAATATTTCGATTAATCTTACAAGATATCTATTTCATTTTTTTACTACATGATTTGTTATTCTAATAGTTTTCTTTTTGTTTCTTCTAAAATTAATTCTTTTTTGTGTTTTTCATCTTTTTCATAAAATTCATTTATTGACTATAAAAGTTTTTATTTCAATTATTAATTTTCTTTTAAAAACTAATATGCTTAAATATCTATTATTTATAAATTGTCTATTTATTATTCTTTCTAATTTGAATTAATATTATTTTTTTGAACTTAATTTTATTCTTCATTAAAATATAGGGGACTTTATCTTTCTACAATTTATTAATTTTTATTAGCATTTTCATTTACAGATTAACTCAAATTATTATCAAATTTATTATTATAATAGTTTTCGTTTAAATTAGAAGAGTAATTTTACTTTTTATAATTAAAAAAAAAAATTAAATATAAAAGTGTATTTTTAATTTTTTTATTACATATACATGTTCCTCATTATTTTATTTATATTATATCTAGTTTTCATTTTAAATATTATTTTACTATTTTTATATTTATTAAAATGTTTATTCTTAAGTTTCTTAATTATTTTTTTAATTCTATATTTTTATATTATATTCGTCGTTATTATTATTATGTTAAAAGTCATCATTAAAGTTATATTATTATTGTTAGATTTATGATTATAAATCCTAACTTATTTTTTTATTATTTTAATTTTAGTTATTAGCTTCTTCTTAATTATTTATTGTATATATAATTTATTCTTCAATATTATTATTTTGTTTATCTATTTAAAAGTCTAAATTTATTTATAATTATTGTTTTTATTGACATTGATTCTAATCTATATTTTGTTGATAATTACTGTCACATTACTATTCATATACATTTATATTTTGCTATTTTTCCTAATTATAATTACTCTATTCAACTTAATATTGATTACCTTATTAATTTAAATTATAATTTTAAGTGTTTTTGTTTTCATAATTTTAGTATTCTTATTATTAATTAATATCCTCTTATTATTCTTGTTATTATTATTAAATTTAATCCTAATTATATTATTATTCTTTTTCTTCTAATTCTTCTTCGAACTCATATTCATATTCAAATTCATCTTATTCTTGCTCAGAATTTTAAGGTTAATTTAAATATTATTGCTGTGCTCTTTTTATTTCTTCTATTTATGTCTTAATTAAATCAAGATTTTCATCTTTTTTATATTAATAATTTTATTCAATTTTATTTGTAATTAAGGTATTAATATCTTAATTATTTTGCGATAAATTTTAAATATTTAATTATTTTTATTAAATTTCATTGTTTTATTGACTTTATTATTCAATTTACTTATAATTTATTTATTATTAGACTTGAATTAGTTTATAATTGTCCTATAAATTTATTTTTTAACAAAAATATTATAAATTTTTCAGTTTTATTGAAAATATAATTTTATTTTTAAGAAAAAATTACTTCTTCCTCCTTATAATTAACTTGAGATAGACTATTTTTTAAATTTTCTTGCTATTTTTCACTTACAGTGTGAATATCTGGATGCTCTTCATTAAATTAATTTTTATTTTAATTATCTTATTTAGAAATAGGTGGATTTTCGTTAAGATTTAATTATTAATCATTTTAAATATTATTTGCTTATCTTTGAATATCTGTATGAGTAGTTGGATATTTAAATTTATTATCTAAAGGATTTTTTCTAGGTTAGTTTTATATTTAAGTCGATCTGAATTTTTATTATTAGCTTATTTAAAAGTTTTCAGAAGTTTGTTAATAATTAAAGTTTTATATTTAATCTATTAATTAATAGAAATAATCTAGTGTATATTTATCATTAGGTAAATTTACAAAGGATTCAGGCGATATTTTCTCTTGTAATAAAGCTAAACGGAAAGGAGAATTTCGGGATCCTTTTAATTTCATTTTAAGAAAATTTACTTTTTCTCGAAATTCTTTTGTCTAAGGGTTTTAATATATCTTTATTAGTTATTAAACTATTTCATCAGATATAGTTTCACATTTTTATAATTCAATTTCTTTTTACTCTTTTAAACTGTCTACAAACACTTTTTTTATAAAATCTAATTTTTTTAAATCTGTATTCATTATTTTAATTTATTATTATTTTATGTATCTAAATAAAAATAATAATTATAATAATAATAATAATATTAAGTTATTGTAATTGATATTTCATAAATTTATTTTATTTGCTTAAATAAAAAAACACATAAATTAATTTATATAAAAAAAATATAAACATTAAATTTATAATTATAGAATAAATTATTAAAATTTTTGATATTAAATATATAAAAGGGAATAATAAAAAATAAAAATTAAATATTAATAAAAAATATAAAATATATAAAAAAAATATAAAATAAAAATAATAATAATAATAATAATAATAATAATAATATAAATAATTATATAAAATATAATTATATATATATATATTATATATATATATATATATTTATATATATTTATTTTTAAATAAATATTCTTTTTAATTTTTTTTTTATTTTAATTATTTATTATCTTTTATATTTTTCAACATTTTTTTATATTTTTATATTATTTATTTTTTTCTTTATTATTTTTAATTTTTATTTTTTAATTTATTATCCTTCATTTTAATTTTTTGATTATTATAAAAATATCTTTGTTTATATAAAATTTTTTTATATTATTTTTATTTTCATTTTTTTATATTAATAAATATAAATATTTTTTTTTATTATATTTAATATTTTTAATAAAATTGATATATGATTTTTTTTATTTTATTAAGTTATTTAAATTTAATTTTTAATAATAAGAATACATTTTTTTATTTTTTATATTAATGATATTAATCTATAATAATTTTATCTTTTCATTTTTAATATATATTAAAATTATTTTAATATTTATTTATAATATAAAAATATTACTATTTATTTTAATTTATATATATTCTATTTATATTAAAAATATTATAATTTTTTTTTTTAATTTGTACAAAAATAAAAATTATTTCTAATTATCAATAATTTTATTATTTTATATATCTAGCAAATAATATNTAGATTAACAA